>NC_055991.1:55687052-55873254 GCF_018446385.1 Zingiber officinale | reverse complement strand
TTGACTTGAATCACCCAGATCTTGATGAACGACGAGAATTAATTATATCTGAGCCCTATGATCAGTTCACTTCAAATTTGATCCAATGGTTAATTGTTGATTTTTTATCATGTTTATTGAGTTGGATTCGTATTATGTGTTTTGTTATAGTACTTCTTGTTTTTTATGGATAGAATTTCAACTTATGATTATAACAGTTATCAGTGCGTCACCTTGATTTATTTATTTGTTTTTTTAGCGGGAGGCGTTGTACTGTTTGCTTGCGGGAAGGTTGATTCGCGCGAGGGCCGTTGGCGGTTTAAATCGGGAGAGTGTGGTAGAAAGGATGGGTGCGATCATATCAACACTAATGCGCCGGATCCCATCAGAACTCCGAAGTTAAGCGTGCTTGGGCGAGAGCAGTACTAGGATGGGTGATCTCCTGGGAAGTCCTCGTGTTGCACCTATTTTTATTTTAGTATTATTATTATTTTAAGAAAAACGTGTTATTAGTGTGTCTATTTTCCATGGGTTGTTTATTTGTTATTTATTTATTTATTTTTTTGTTCCCTTCCCCCGGAGGCGGCGGTGACCGCATGGGAAGTTGCGGTGGTTTGTTTATTTAACTTTTAAATTTTCATTTTTGTTGTCTGGTGGTTTTGTTGGGGGGAGGGAGGGCGGCGATGGAGGGTTGATTCGCGCGAGGGCCGTTGGCGGTTTAAATAGGGAGCTTGTGGGAGAAAGGATGGGTGCGATCATACCAGCACTAATGCACCGGATCCCAGCAGAACTTCGAAGTTAAGAGTGCTTGGGCGAGAGCAGTACTTGGATCGGTGATCCCCAGGGATGTCCTCGTGTTGCACCTAATTTTAATTTATATATTTTTATTTTTTTGTAATAAAAATGTGTTATCAGCGGGTCTATTTTTCGCGGGTTGTTTAAATGTTAATGTGAATATCCCCCCGGAAGGTTGCGCAGACCGTTGGGAAGCCGCGACGGTTTGATTATTTAACGGTTGATTTCTTGTTTCTTTGTTTGTTTGTTGTTGTTTTCAGGTTTTTTCGTCGGGGGGAGGGCGGAGGGTTGAGGATTCGCGGTAGCGCTTTGTTAAGTTTACATCCTCAGATCGTGCTAAATTGATGAGATTAAATCTGAGTGAACGGTCATGATCGACCGGAACCAGTTGAATGGTCAGGATGACTAGATTTTAATGAACGACTCTGATCATTGGAGATCTACACAGATTGACTTGAATTAGCCTGATCTTGATGAACGACGAGAATTAATTATATCTGAGCCCTATGATCAGTTCACTTCAGATTTGATCCAATGGTTAATTGTTGATTTTTTATCATGTTTATTGAGTTGGATTCGTATTGCGTGTTTTGTTATAGTACTTCTTGTTTTTTATGGATTGGATTTCAACTTATAATTATGACAGTTATTAGTGCGTCACCTTGATTTATTTATTTATTTTTTTAGCGGGAGGCGTTGTACTGTTTGCTTGCGGGAAGGTTGATTCGTGCGAGGGCCGTTGACGGTTTAAATCGGGAGAGTGTGGTAGAAAGGATGGGTGCGATCATATCAACACTAATGCGCCGGATCCCATCAGAACTCCGAAGTTAAGCGTGCTTGGGCGAGAGCAGTACTAGGATGGGTGATCTCCTGGGAAGTCCTCGTGTTGCACCTATTTTTATTCTAGTATTATTATTATTTTAAGAAAAACGTGTTATTAGTGTGTCTATTTTCCGTGGGTTGTTTATTTGTCATTTATTTATTTATTTATTTTTTTGTTCCCTTCCCCCGGAAGGTGGCCGTGACCGCATGGGAAGCTGCGGTGGTTTGTTTATTTAACTTTTAATTTTTCAATTTTTGTTGTCTGGTTGTTTTATCGGGGGGAGGGAGGGCGGCGACGAAGGGCTGATTCGCGCGAGGGTCGTTGTACTGTTTGTTTGTTTGTTGTTGTTTTCTGTTTTTTTCGTCGGGGAGAGGGCGGAGGGTTGAGGATTCGCGGTAGCGCTTCGTTAATTTCACATCCTCGGATCGTGATAAATTGGTGAGATTAAATCTGAGTGAACGGTCAAGATCGGTCGGAACTAGTTGAATGGTTAGGAAGGCTAGATCTTAATGAATGACTCTGATCATCAGTGTAACGACCCGCCTTCTACTAGCTAGGCTGTAAGATCGGACCGTCACAATATGCTGTGCTAGGCTATGTTTAAAGATGCGGAAACGTGAACTAATTTAAAACCTTGCCAAGCTAATACAAATTCTTGGCTCTACATGTACTAAGAGATGCAATCTAAGGTATACATGGCATATCCTGCATCCCCTGTGGTCAAGGAGCTGAACTACAAGGTCTCTTGGTCGAAACCCAGCTTCCCAATCGATCCAGGTTAAACTCAATCGATTGCAAGCTGTTGAATCGATCCGTGGATCGATTCCGATGGCTACTGTGCTCGGGTTAATATTCTGGATCGATCGGCTGATCGATCCAGACTGGCCAATCGATCCATTGATCGATTCCAGAGATCTCTGTTCGCGGGAGCGTTTTCCCCGATCGATCGAACGATCGATCCAGGAGCTTACTGTTCGCGACAGAGTGCGGCTGGATCGATCGGCTGATCGATCCAGAAGCTTACTGTTCGCGGAACCAGGCTCCCAATCGATCCACTGATCGATTGAGGGCCCCCAATCGATCCACTGATCGATTGGGGTTTCTGATTTCGCAGCAAACTCTGATTTCAGCACTGTTTCGTGCCAAACTCACATACACGAGATCTAAAATAACTGGAAAGCATTCTAATAGCAAACAACTAACATTCTAAACATGGTTACTAACAAGCTAAGCAGATTTTCTATAATTTCATGCATTTAGATAACTAAATAACAAAGAATAACATGATAAGAAAACTAAGTTCTTAAATGTTCTAGTCCATCCAAGGTCTTTTATTCCAGGTTCCATCCACACACATCTTCCTTGCATTGACCTCCAGCCTCCTCTAATCCATAGTTCCTTTACCTTTATCTGCAGTATAAGGAAAAGAGTATCTGTAAGCTTTCGCTTAGTAAGAAACCATCTACCTCACAAAACATGCATACGATGCAATATATGTTTTTAAAACATGCTATTTGAAACATATGAGCATGGAACATGCAAGGGCATGGCATGGCATACAAGCAAACTAGTTATGGCAACAAGTGCTACTGTAAGCTATCACATTGTGTCAATAGAAAACTAAACTGATACAAACAAACTGAACGGAGCAAATGCTAACTAATGCTGGAGCTGTACTGAATTCACATAACTAATTGTGAGGTTTCGAAAGCTATTTTAGTAGATAGATTAAAATAATAATCATGCTGCTGTTTGGGCTCGGTAACTGTACTTGCTATGCACGCATCCCTAACTAGACCCAGGTTTGCAAGTCCCGAATTTAGTAGAGTTACTAGGTTATCTAAACCTAGGGACGACTATGGGAGCCCAACCCAATGGATATCTAATCCAGTACAATGCCACTGAAAAGTAAAATACTGAACATAAGCTAATAACTCTTGTCTTGCTTTTACTAGGTTGTCTAAACCCAAAACTAGGTTATCTGAACCTGGGGCAACTGTGGGAGCCCACCCATTGACGTCTAGTCCATAAAAGCTGTAGCAAGACTAATTAAGCTGTAAAAATACTTCTATTGCATTTATCTAAGCTATTAAAATGCCTATGGTGGCATTTCACTGAGCTGAGTGTTTAATCAAATGCTTGGTGTGCACTAATTCGCACCCTATCACTAAAAATCTGCATACGGCTAAAACAATGCATACAAACATACTACTAGCTACTTATACTGCAGGTGAGGGGTTTCTTACCTTCTGCTCTAATTTTCTTACGATTCTACTCGCTAGATTTCTGGAGAAGATGATCCTTTCGACGATCTTCTTGCGTCTATGCGTTCCTCTCGCGGAGGGGAGCGTCCTCGTATCCAAGATGTCGCCGGGAGAAGCCCTTGAGACCCTAGGGATGGAGACCTAGGTGTGCTTGTGGTTGGCGCCGAGAAGAGGAGAGTAGGGAGAGGGGCGGCGTGGGTAAGGGTTTTGAGGGAGAGGAGAGTTACGTTAAAAATAACTTTTCACTTAATTCTTCCCTATTTATATTAAGTGGGTAATTCAGCCCAACTCAAATATAAATATAATTGTTCCCCTTTCCTTTCAGCACGGCCCTGCTGGGTTTACTTGGTTACTAGAGCTATCTAAAGGTTATCGGACCCGATAGGTCCCGGGTTCAATACTCGCCTAGACCCTTTTACGACTCCATTTGTTTTTGCTACTTCCGCTACTCTAAAAATTCTATAAAAATATCCTAAAATTCCAGAAAAATCATAGAATATTTCTAAAATAATTTTGAGAATTTTCGGGCGTTACAATCCCCTATACCTTATAAAAAGTTCATCCTCGAACTTAGAATAACTCTGGGTACTTCTGTCTCATACTGGCTTCTGTCTCCCAAGTTACCTCTTCCGCTGTGTGACTTTGCCAAATGACTTTTACTAATGGTACCTCCTTGTTCCGTAATTTCTTAACTGCTCGGTCTATTATCTGAATAGGCCAACTATCATAGCTGAGGTCTTCGCGGACTGGTACCGACTGGGGCTCAATCACCTGAGTTGCATCTGGGATATGCTTCTTCAGCATGGAGACATGAAATACATTATGGATGGCTGACATCTCCTGTGGTAGCTCTAACTCATATGCTACCTTGCCAACTCTTCTAGTGACAAGGTATGGTCCCACATATCTGGGACTTAATTTGCCCTTCTTCCCAAAACGCATTACTCCCTTCATGGGAGCTACTCTGAGGAACACTGAATCCCCAATTGAAAACTCTAAGGGTCTGCGCCGTGGCTCTGAGCTGTCTCTATCCTCTGGCGGATCTGCTGTATAGCTGCTATGGTATCTGCTACTAGATCTGTCTGAAGTTCTAGTTCTTTCTGTTCACCACTCTCATACCAGCAGATTGGAGATCTACACCTCCGCCCATAGAGAGCCTCGTAAGGTGCCATACCGATAGTGGCCTTATAGCTATTGTTGTATGCAAATTCTGCTAAACTCAGATATTTGCACCAACTTCCCTTGAAGTCTAGGGAACATGCGCGGAGCATATCTTCGAGTACCTGATTTACTCGCTCTGTCTGACCATCTGTCTGAGGATGGAAAGCTGTGCTAAATTTCAACTTAGTGCCCAATGCTGACTGTACACACTCCCAAAAGTGTGATGTGAATCGACTGTCTCTGTCTGAAATAATGGTCCGTGGAACTCCATGTAGTCCGACGATCTCCTTGAGATACAACTGAGCTAGCTGTTCCATAGAGTAGGATATCCTGATAGCTAAGAAGTGGTTGATTTAGTTAACCTGTCAACTACTACCCAGATGGTATCAAAACCATTCGTGGTTCTGGGTAGTCCCACTATAAAATCCATAGAAATGTCTTCCCACTTCCATTCTGGGATTTGGATAGGCTGCAGAACTCCTCCTGGTCTCTGATGTTCTTCCTTGACCCTCTGACAGGTCAGGCAGGTGCTAACATATCTAGCGATGTCTCTTTTCATCCCGGGTCACCAAAAACGTTTCTTTAGATCTTGGTACATCTTGGTGGAACCCGGATGCATCGCATAGGGAGTCCTGTGAGCCTCGTCTAAAATCTTTCTCTTTAGTTCCTCTTGATCTGGAACACAAAGTCTGTCACCAAAGTACAATAACCCACTATCGGACATTCTGAACTCTCCACTTTCTGATTCTGCCAACCCTTGCTTGATTTTCTGAATTTCAGGATCCTGTTCCTGAACTGTATGGATGTCACCAAGCAGGTTAGATGCTAATGTCATAGTAGAGAGCTGTCCCACTATAAGTTCGAGACCAAAATCTGTGATCTCTTTCTGTAGGGGCGGTGACACGGTTGCTAGGGATAGTAAGGTAGCATCGGACTTTCTACTAAGTGCATCTGCCACCTTATTGGCTTTTCCTGGGTGGTAGAGGATGTCTATATCATAATCTTTGACCAGCTCAAGCCATCTACGCTACCGCATATTCAGATCCTTCTGAGTGAAGAAGTACTTCAGACTCTGATGATCTGTATACACTCTGCACTGAGCTCCATACAAGTAATGTCTCCAAATTTTGAGAGCGAACACTACTGCTGCAAGCTCAAGGTCATGAGTAGGGTAATTCTTCTCATATTCCTTGAGTTGTCTGGAGGCATAGGCGATCACCTTACCTTCTTGCATCAGTACTGCTCCTAGTCCCAATTTAGAGGCATCACTATAAATATCAAAGCTATCTGTGTTTTCTGGTAGAGTCAGAATAGGTGCACTGGTCAATCTCCTTTTTAACTCGCTGAAGCTGTTCTCACAGTCCTTTGTCCACTGAAATTTTCTATTCTTCCTGGTGAGAGCTGTCAGTGGGGAGGCTATTCTGGAGAAGTCCTCTACAAACTTTCTGTAATAACCTTCTAGTCCCAAAAAGCTCCTGATCTCACTGGCGTTCTTGGGTCTTTTCCAGTTACTCACAGCTTCTATCTTGCTGGGGTCTACCATGACACCATCCTTGGAGATGATGTGACCCAGGAAGGACACCTGATCAAGCCAGAATTCACATTTCATGAACTTGGCGTACAGCTGGTTCTGCTGAAGGGTCTGCAATACTATTTTTAGGTGCTCTGCGTGTTCTTCCTGAGTTCCTGAATAGATAAGAATGTCATCGATAAACACAATAACAAACCTATCTAGGTAGTCCCTAAATACTCTGTTCATGAGGTCCATGAAAGTAGTTGGAGCATTTGTCACACCAAAGGGCATGACTACGAACTCATAATGTCCGTATCTAGTCCTGAATGCTGTCTTGGGTATATCCCATTCTTTAACTTTCACCTGATGATAACCCGATCTGAGGTCTATCTTAGAGAACACTGCTGCTCCCTTTAGCTGATCGAACAGGTCATCTATTCTGGGAAGAGGATTCCTGTTCTTGATGGTGACTTGGTTCAGTGCTCTATAATCTATGCACAGGCGCATGCTCCCGTCCTTCTTCTTCACAAACAATACAGGCACTCCCCATGGTGAGTGACTAGGACGTATGAAGCCCTTGTCAAGCAGCTCCTGTAGTTGCTCATGAAGTTCCTTCAGTTCTGCTGGAGCCATGCGATAAGGTGCTTTGGAGATAGGATTCGTACCGGGAATGAGTTCTATCTCAAATTCAATCTCCCTGTCTGGTGCTAGGCCTGGTAACTCCTCAGGGAAGACTGCTGTGTAGTCACATACAACTCGGACCTCTGCTAGCTGTTGGTCCTTGTCCTGACTGGCACTGACTACATGCGCTAAAAATCCCGTACATCCTGAATCTAACAATTTCTGTGCCTTCAGAGCTGAGAGAAATTTCTTCGCTTTTCTCTTTGGTTCTCCGCTATACTCAAATTGTACTTCTGTTTCAGGTTGGAATATGACTTTCTGTTTACGACACTCGATAGAGGCACCATATCTGATTAGGAAGTCCATTCCAAATATGACATCGTAATCAGTCATGTCTAGCACTATTAGATCACAAAAGAGCTCTCTGTCTGCTATAATGACTGGCACTGCTCTAAGCCAGTGCGTGGATGCCATAATTTCTCCTGAACGTAGTGTTGTCAAAAACTGACCACGGAGTACTGATGTGCGTAGATTATATACTCATTTATGCATGTTTTCACGCACATTTACATACTTTGAGCATGCTTGATCTATGCATTTTTATACTTCCAGCTTTCCTTTTAGCATATTTACTCTTTTGGTTCGGAGATCTGCTTTTTGTACATTTTTTGTACACAGGAGTCGATTTGGTGAAGAATCTACATCTTTGGGCAAGCCTTGGAGGAAACAAAGGGAGAAGTCACCAGGCCGTGTACCTCACACGGCCTTGCACTGGTATGGAGCTCGGGCTGTGTGGAGTTTGGCACCAACAGAAGAGGAAGATGACATGGCCGTGTGAACCTCACACTGCCGTGTCAAGATTTTGAAGCCAACCAGAGCAGAAGCCTTACATGGCCGTGTGGATCTACACGGCCGTGTGAGGTTTCCAAAGCAGCAGGTGTGGTGTGCACCACACGTAGTGTAGCATTCGAGAGCGAAGGGTCCCGGCGTGCAGTCACACGGCCGTGCAGCTTTGGCAGAGAAGGAACTGGACATGGCCGTGTGAATCTCACACGGCCGTGTCACGGGGACGTGTGGCGCCCGATTCCCTCCTCTATTTAAACCCTCCTTCATGAATTGAAAGGGGATCTCTCCCCCTTTGGGAGAAGGCAAGATTTGGTGGTTTCCTCCCACTCTTGGGAGGATTTCTGGGCGATTCTAAGGGAGTTCTTGACGATTTCGACTCCGGAGCGAGGATTGGATCCGAAGACGAGGTTTCTCCGTAGATAAGTTTTCTCTTCCCCCCTTTTCTTGGTTTCTTGGATTGGGGATTTAAGAAATGCTTGTAATCTTCATTTCTTCGGATATTCTTCCTCGATTCATGGAGTAGATCTTGTATTCTAGGATTAAGGGAGTATTTGTATGATGGATTGATGTAATCTCTTGTGGATTTGCCATTTTCTTATTTCAATGACATTGTCTTGCTTGTATCAATTAGATCTTGAGTGAGTAATGATGATTTGTGCTTAATTCTCATTCTTGATTGATTGTTTGGATTACTTATGGACTTTGTAAAGATAAACTCTCACTCGATCATCCGAGGGATCCACGTGACAGGTGCAAGCCCGTGTAAGGACGTTTGAGAGATAATCTTCAAGAGGAAATAGGAATATTCAAGAGAGTAGGATGGATTTTGTGATTAGTATCTTGTATCTTGATAGATTAATAAGTTGTGGGCTTCTATGTTGATATCCGAGGAAGGCATAGTAATAGGTGCACTTCTGTGTAAGGACAACGTAGGTTCACATCTAATTGATCATGTTTAGATACATTTCTCAGTCCTTAGCCGGTTATCTATTGCAAGAGAGAACCGACAACTTTCTACAAGAGTTTGGCAATTGAGGGATAAGAATTGGTGAACCATTTACATTCAAGAAATCTTACAAAGAAACCGAAACTCCTAGAATCTCCCTTATCATAACCCAAAACACTAAACTCTTGTTTGTTGATCTATAATATTAGATTTGTTTACCTTCACTTTGCATTTGAAATGATTGGATAGTTGTTTAGCTAATTCGCATTGAGACATTTCTAGTGCTTATTCCAGTCCCTGTGGATACGATAATCTTTTATATTACTTGCGACATTTCCGTACACTTGCGGAGCATGACAAGTTTTTGGCGCCGTTGCCGGGGACTGCGCTATAACATTAGGAATTATCAATTGAGTTAGACTAAACATAACATTTGTTTTCCTTTCATATTGCATAGTTGTAACTAATCATTAGATTTCTGTTTTTATTTTCTTGTATAACTCTTACTTTTTGTTAATTCTTTTTGTACAATTTCAATTCTGTATTTTTGATTCTCTTATTTTTCTTTTTCTGTTGAATTGTCATTTGCTATCTTGTTCTTGTGTATGCGAAGATCTAACTTTGCAGGGGAATTCTTTCCTTTTGACTCTGAGATTGACAGAACTTTCCATAAAAGAAGAATTCTGCAAAGGCAAATAGAAGAACAAGAATCTAAACATGGTGTGCAAGTCACTAGGAGATTATGGAGCTTCAAAATCTGCAAAACAAATGGGAGCAATTGTTTACCCTAACATACAAGCAAGAAATTTTATACTCAAACCATCTTTTGTTTCCATGGTTCAGAAAACTCAATTTGGAGGATTGGAGATTGAGAACCCTTATTCCCATTTGATGGAGTTTTATAGATATTGTTATACTTTGAAATATGAAGAAGTTTCATCTGATATTGTTCAGCTGCTTGCTTTTCCTTTTAGTCTGAAGGATGCTGCAAAAAGATGGTATAATTCTCTAAAGTCTCAAAGTATCAAAACATGGGATGAGTTAGAGCAAAAATTCCTTGACCAATATTTCCCTCCAAGGAAAACTACTTATTTGAGAAGTCAAATTTTAAATTTTAAGCAATTGGATGGAGAAAAATTATACCAAGCCTGGGAAAGATATGCCTCTCTTTTGCATTATGTCCACATCATGGAATTGAGAAATGGTTAATTATGCATTTGTTCTATGTTGGGCTTTCTTTCTCAAATAAGAATCAACTGGATTTAGCATCTGGAGGATCATTCTTGAAAAAAAGTCTAGAAGAAACTTTTGAGATAGTTGGCAGAATTACGCAAAATTCCAATGATTGGGCAGAGCAAGATAGCTCATTCTTAACAATGGATATCATTAGGGAAAAGGATGATGTTGAAAAAGGGCTTATCTTGAATCAAAACGATTTCCAAACATTATTTCCTTGGTGCTGTGAATCATTATCAAAAATATTTGGTGAAAAAGCATTTTCAACAGAAAAGGGGGTATATCTTGGTGATCTTAAGGAGGATGATCTGTCTTTAGATAATGAAGAGTTTTTAGAAGAAAGCTTGGCTAAGGAGGAGACTATGTTGATAGAACAAGAGCCAGTTTTACCAGAAATAGTACCACCTCAACTTGAACTTAAACCATTACCACCAAATCTTAAGTATGAATTTCTTGGGCCGAATTCTACTTATCCAGTTATAATTAATGCTCAGTTAAATGAGTTTGAAACAAAGAGACTGTTGGATGAGTTAAGGTTGCATAGAAAGACCATTGGATATACAATTGATGATATAAAAGGGGTTAGTCCATCTCTCTGTATGCATAGAATTTTACTTGAAGAGGGGTACAAGAACTCAATTGAGCATCAAAGGAGACTAAATCCAAATTTAAAAGAGGTAGTAAAGAAGGAAGTGATTAAACTTCTTGATGCAGGGATTATTTACCCAATTTCGGATAGTGAATGGGTGAGTCCGGTCCACGTGGTTCCAAAGAAAGGAGGAATGATGATTATCAAGAATGAAGAAGATAAGTTAATTTCAACACGAACAGTGACGGGGTGGCGAATGTGCATTGATTATCGGAAGTTGAATAAAGAAACAGGGAAGGATCATTTCCCTTTACCATTTATTGATGAAATGCTTGAAAGATTAGCTAAACATTCCTACTTTTGTTACTTGGACGGATATTCTGGATTTTTTCAAATTCCAATTCATCCTCAAGACCAGGAGAAGACTACTTTTACTTGTCCTTACGGTACTTTTGCTTATCGTCTGATGCCATTTGGGCTTTGTAATGCTCCAACCACTTTTCAGAGATGCATGATGGCAATTTTTTCAGATTTAATAGAAAAAATTATGGAGGTGTTCATGGATGACTTCTCAGTTTATGGAAATGACTTTGATTTTTGTTTGTCAAATCTTTCTACTGTTCTAAAAAGGTGTGAAGATACCAACCTAGTGTTGAACTGGGAAAAATGTCATTTTATGGTTAAGGAAGGAATAGTTTTGGGGCATAAAATTTCAGAGCGTGGTATTGAGGTAGACCAGGCAAAAGTGGAAGTAATAGACAAATTACCCCCACCCATCAATGTAAAAGGAGTTAGGAGTTTTTTGGGACATGCTGGTTTCTATAGACGTTTTATTAAGGACTTTTCAAAGATTTCCAAGCCATTGACTAATCTGTTGATTAAAGATGTTGAGTTTTGTTTTGATAGCGAATGTATTGAAGCCTTCAATAAAATCAAGAGTGCTCTTACAACAGCTCCAGTCATTCAAGCACCTGATTGGGACCTTCCTTTTGAAATAATGTGTGATGCTAGTGATTTTGCTGTAGGAGCAGTTTTGGGACAACGAAGGAATAAGATTTTACATGCGATCCATTATGCAAGTAAAACACTTGATGCAGCTCAAGTAAACTATTCTATTACAGAAAAAGAATTATTGGCAGTGGTATTTGCTATTGATAAATTCAGATCCTATCTAGTAGGATCAAGAATAATAGTGTATACTGATCATGCAGCTATTCGGTATTTACTTGGAAAGAAAGATGCTAAACCCAGGTTAATCAGGTGGATTTTACTTTTGCAAGAGTTCAACCTTGAGATTAGGGATAAGAAAGGAGCTGAAAATGTAGTAACGGATCATTTGTCTAGAATATCTCAAAAGTCAGAAAATGAGGTGGATTTTGATTTACCTATTGATGACATATTCCCGGATGAACACTTATTAGCTTTATCAAGTGTGAAAACTCCTTGGTACGCAGATTTTGTGAATTTCCTTGCTAGTGGAGTGTTACCTCCGGATTTTTCTCATTAACAAAGGAAAAAGTTTTTTTCAGAAGTTAAGAATTATGTTTGGGATGAACCTCTCCTGTATAAGAAGTGCAATGATGTGATTTATCGAAGATGTATACCTGAAGAAGAAGTTAGAGATATCTTGTTTCATTGCCATTCTTCGTCCTATGGAGGACATTTGGGTAGTTCAAAAATAATTATGAAAATTCTTCAAGCAGGATTTTATTGGCCAACCTTATTCAGGGATGCTAAGTTGTTTGTTCAGTCTTGTGATCAATGTCAGAGAACTGGGAATATAACTAAAAGAAATGAAACGATGTTAAATTACATTCTTGAGGTTGAGTTATTTGATGTTTGGGGAATTGATTCATGGGACCTTTCCCTCTTTCATATGGGAATAGGTATATTCTTGTGGCGGTGGATTATGTGTCCAAATGGGTAGAAGCTGTGGCATCTCCTACGTGCGATGCGAAAACAGTTATCAAATTATTTAGGAGTATTATCTTTCCAAGATTTGGGGTGCCAAAGGCAGTCATTAGTGATGGAGGATCACATTTTATAGAGAAACAGTTTGAAAACTTACTTAGAAGATATGGAGTGAAGCATAAAGTAGCAACACCTTATCATCCTCAAACTAATGGGCAAGCTGAAATATCTAACCGGGAAATTAAGTCCATATTGGAAAAGACTGTATCCACTTCAAGAAAGGATTGGGCATTGAAATTAGATGATGCTTTATGGGCATATCGGACTGCTTATAAAACTCCTATTGGGATGACCCCATTTCGATTAGTTTATGGTAAGCCTTGCCATCTTCCAGTTAAACTAGAACACAAGGCTTATTGGGCAATTGCAAATTTGAATATGGATTTAAAGGAAGCAGGGGAGAAAAGGAAGCTTCAGTTGAACGAACTTGATGAATTAAGGATGGATGCATATGAGCATGCTAAGTCTTACAAAGAAAGGACGAAGAAATGGCACGATCAGCACATTCTTCGTAAAGACTTTAATGTAGGAGATTTGGTTTTGTTGTTCAATTCGAAACTAAAACTTTTTCCTGGGAAGCTTAAGTCAAGGTGGACGGGTCCATATGAGGTAAAAAAGGTTTATCCTTTTGGAGCTGTAGATATTTGGAACAAAGATTTTGGGATAATTAAGGTAAATGGTCAACGGTTGAAAAAATATATTCATGGTGCGAAAATAGAAGAGGTACAAAGGTTGTATTTTTCTGAACCTCGCCCTCCAGATTGAATTCTTTTAGTTAGTATAAATTCATTTTGTTGGTTTTTACTTGTTTTTGATTTTGTTTTCAGATTAGGTGCAAAACAGAGCCAGACCGTGTGCTATACACGGCCAGGTAAAGGTTGCAGAGAAGGGAAGTGCTTGGGCCGTGTCATCCAGACACGACCGTGTGGGATCTCCCGAGGAGAAGAAGTAATTGGCCGTGTCCCAGACACGGCCGTGTAAATAATCCCGAGAAGAAGGATGGAGAGGCCGTGTCCCAAACACGGCCCGTGTCTGGAATCCAGAGAAGAAAGAGAAGGGGGCCGTGTCACAGACACGGCCGTGTGATGAGAAATGAATATGGCTGTGTGATATCACACGGCCCGATCCACTTCTTTATAGGGAATTAGGGCACGGGGTGTGGGCGGAACACGGCCGTGTACCGCCGCTCGTTCCTCTTTCCTATTTTCCCATTTCTAAAGGTTTAAACTACTTCTTCTAATTTTTCTTTCTCATTCTTCTTAAGGAGATTTGATTTTCTTCCATGGAAAACGTGATTGAGGAGATTTCGGCCACAAGAAAAGGGAAGGAGAAGGTGGTTGCAAGAAAGGAGAGGAATGTTTGCTTTAAAGGTATTTCTAATGACTTTGGTATTGTTTTCTCTAGTGATGAGCAACGGTATAGATATTCTTCTTTATGTAAACGACCTCTTTTAGGCACTAGGTTTCTTGATGTTGAAACTTTGGGGTTTAAGGACGATTTAGTTTGGTTATTTGAAAGGATAGGATGGAGTGATTTAGTGAACATGAAATATCCTACTTGTCCTAGAATTGTTTTTGAATTTTTAAGCTTAATAGAGGTTGATAATGTTCAAGGTGGGGGGAAGTTTAAGTTTCGTTTGTTTAATGAAAGTTATGAATGGACGTTGGGAGATTTTAATACTTGTTATGAATTGCCAAAGAATGAGCTGTGTGTGATTTTGCCCCAATTTGAGAATTCACATTTTTGGCAACAAATTTCTGAACAACCGCTATTTGATCCTCATAATTCTAGAGTTTCCCAAATTATCAATCCTATTTTTAAATATGCTTACTTATTCATGAAAAACACTATATTTGGAAGGGAGGACAAAGAGGGATCAGTAAGACTTGTAGATTTGTATTGCTTGTGGGCAATGGTTGAAAACGTTCAAATTAATTCTGGTTATTTCTTTCTTAAACATTTGGCAAAATTAGGGAAATCAAATTCTACCACACCTATTATTTTAGGGGGATTACTTACTCAATTGGCCTTAGTATTAGGATGTGATTTGAGTGAATTAGAGGTGGTGGAGAGTTCTTGTACATTGGATTTGAATTCATGTTTAGCAATGAAAATGATTAAGCATGAAGAGCATGGATTTAGTTTAGTCATTAAAAATGGTTTCCCTTTAAAACTGCCCAATCATGATTTTACTACAATTCATAATAAAGAGAATTGGTGTTTGAAGTTAGCTAGGCAACAATCTAGAGCTTTGTCATCTTTTACTCCAAGAAATGTTCCTAAGGGTAACCAAGAGATTCATAGTTTTATGTTTCAAGAACTTAATTCTGCTTTAGAGAATATTCATAGTGATTTAGATTCAACTTATGAATTTCTTGAGAATAAGAAGCTTATGGAGGAGGAACTATTTAAAAAGTTACAAGATTGTTTTAAGAGTGAGAGAGAATTGTGTGATAAGATTTCTAAAATGATGAATTCTTATAAGGCTAAAATGGAATTTCATGAAGATCTTAGAGGTTTTATGAGATTTGTGCAGGATGATATTGATAAATTGCTTGAGTATCATAATTTTTTCAGAAACGAAGTTAGATGGTTTGTTGAAGATTTTGCATTTCTCTTCCCTGATTTTCCTGATTTTCCACCTCCTCCACCATATTGATTTCATCGGGACGATGAAAAGTTTAAGTCTGGGGGGGTGTCATGTACTGTTTAGTTTGATTTTCATTTTCAGTTTTTAGTTTTTGTTAGTTATACATGTTGGTTCTTGTTGCTTTATTTTGCTTGTTTTTGAAATAATCATGGCAAAGAAAAAATTTTGAGAACATCAATCTTCACTTATATGCTTTCTTGGATTCAAGTGAAATGTTAGCACGATCATTGTCTTGATTCATGGTGTTCGAATGATGCTAGTAGTAAACTTTGTGTAGTTCTTTTTTCTATCTTGGGAAGCATTAATAAGCTGAGAATCTTATGGTGATGAGTTTTAGTTTTGGTTCAACCTTAAGGATTTTATCTTCACTACACTTGTGCTTGATGCTTGAATAGTTGATGTCATTGAAATAGTCATGATTCATCTTGTTTGCTTAGTACTTGGTTTCCATGGTGATTTCTCAACTTTCATTTTGGTTACTGGATGAGGCTCAAATCATTAAAGCTCATTTGGAAAAATCAAAATATCCCAACATGTGTGCTAAAAATTACATTTGTGAATAAGTTTTGCACAATGCAAACACTTATAAAAATAAAAAAGAAAAAAAAAGAAAAAAATAAGGGATATAAAAAATAGTTGTCATGAGTGGAATCTAGCAAGTCACCCCTTTGAGACCGAGTTAGGTTACTGGGGAAATGACTGCTTAGCTTCCCTTGAGATTGAGCACACCTTTGAGACCTTGGGTTAGTTGAGAAATATGAACCAAGTGAATGGTGAGTAAGTGCCTATCACTGGTTACTTGTCTTTCACTGGAAACACTAGGAATTCAAATTTGATGACGACTTGACTAGGACATGGATTGAAACTTGAAGAGTTTTGAGTTACTTTTACACAGTGCACAAGATTCTTATGCTTGAACCATACTTTACTTGTTTCTATGATCATGCTTGTTAATGAAACTTTTTGATAGAGTTAGGAAAGTGCACTAGGTTTTATGAATGTGTTGTAGAATAAATGAATTTAGACTGCGACATTTTGCTTGAGGACAAGCAAAGGTTTAAGTCTGGGGGTGTGATGTGCGTAGATTATATACTCTTTTATGCATATTTTCACGCACATTTACATACTTTGAGCATGCTTGATCTATGCATTTTATACTTCCATCTTTCCTTTTAGCATATTTACTCTTTTGGTTCGAAGATCTGCTTTTTGTGCATTTTTTGTACACAGGAGTCGATTTGGTGAAGAATCTACATCTTTGGGCAAGCCTTGGAGGAAACAAAGGGAGAAGTCACCAGGCTGTGTACCTCACACGACCCTGCACTGGTATGGAGCTCGGGCCGTGTGGAGTTTGGCACCAACAGAAGAGGAAGATGACATGGTCGTGTGAACCTCACACGACCGTGTCAAGATTTGAAGCCAACCAGAGCAGAAGCCTTACATGGCCGTGTGAGGTTTCCAGAAAGCAAGCAGGCTGTGGCCGTGTGCACCACACGGCCGTGTAGCATTTCTAGAGAGCAGAAGTGTAGGACCGCTGGGCCGGCTAGAAGGGGGGGTTGAATAGCCTAAAAAAAATAAACAGAAAAGACCCTTCTCGAACTTTCAACAGAACACTTGCATAAAGTAAATTAGCAGTAAATAAAAAGCAGAAAGAAGAGGCTCACAATTTGACTTGGTTATAACCAAGGAGGTTGTTAATCCAAGAAATGAACGTGCACTAAAATATCTCCTTCAGGCGGAGAAGCCTCTTACAGCAGTGAAAGCACAAAAGACAGAAGCTAAACTAGAACAGAATCGCACAAGTGTTTGGAATGTAAATCTCTGAGATGATCTAAAGCTTCTGGACCAAGGCTATATTTATAGCCTTGGTCGGGGTGCCTGGAAGGGTTCCGGGCGCCCTTGGGGGGATAAAACTTTATCCCCCAACGTCCAGAACGTGAAAGATGCGTCCGGACAGTTCCGGGCGCCCCGGACAGTTCCGGGCGCCCCGGAGCAAAAAGTCAACTCTGGTTGACTTTTGTGTCCGGGACCTCTGCTCCGTTTCAGTCCCGCCTCGGTCCGGGTCTTCTACTCCGGATCCGCTCGCTTGGGTGATCTCTGCTATCCGGAAAAGGGCTCACCCGAACCCAACTTCCGGTCTTCTCGAGCGAGCTTCCCTCCGGCTTCTCGTCCCTCGGAATCGCTGCGTATTTCCTTCTCGTCCGCCGGCGTACTCATCCACAGTCTTCGTCCCTCGGACGCACCGCGTGCCGTCCTTCTCGCTAGCTGCGTCTCTTGCTTTCGCTCCAGCTTTCGTCCCTCGGAACCACCGCACGCTTCCTTCTCGTCCGCCGGTGTACTCTTCCGCAGCACCTCGTCCCTCGGACTGTCGTCCTTCTCGCTAGCTGCGTCTTCCGCTCGACTACTTGTGTTCCTAAGCTCCTGCACACTTAGACACAAGGTTAAAACAAACAGGACCTACCTTAACTTGTTGATCACACCAAAACAACCTTGGGGTTCCAACAATCTCCCCCTTTTTGGTGTGATCAACCCAAGTTAAGCTAGGGTTAAAATAGACATAAAATTGAATTAAGTAAATTAACTTAAATTGCAATTTAAGTGCAAAAAGATAGAAAAAATTAAATCTATCTACCTCCCCCTAGACTTATACTTTCTCTTCTCCCCCTTTGATCACAAAAAAATGGGGTTCCAAGAAAAATAATCTAAGGGTTAAAGACTTAGAAAAAGTACAAAAAATCTAAGTTTTTAAGAAATTTAGAAAATTTTTCTAAGTAATTAAAGCTGAGATTTCTAGTTTCAAAAAAATTCTTAACTTAGGAAAAAATAATTTTTGAGAATATTTCTAAGTATATAAATAAAATCCAAAAAAAATCCTAACTTACATTTTTAAGTATATATTTTTTTAAATGACTTAGGCAAAAAATTTCTAAGTAGGTAAATTTCTAATTTGAAATAAAATGTTTTGAATAACCTTTTTCAAGCACTAATTAATTCTTGTATTAATGCTTCATTAGTAAGTTAATTAAACATTTATTTCAATATTTTGGCTTCCAGGTCGTGGCGAGGCACTAGACCTTCTTGGTTATTAGAGCAATAACCACTTCCTTAGACAAAGCCTCATAAAGAAATTCTTTGTTTAATTTTCTCACTTAAAGCGCTAATTTTACTTTTAAAATTAAATTAAGCATGATTTAGGAACCCAATATAGGTTCCAACCTACTGGATTAACTAAAAAGTTTTTAGGAACATATTTTCTTGAAATGTTCCTAATTTATCCCGGGTGATATTTAAAGTACCAATTTAAATTATTAAATCTTCTAACATTGGTTTTAGATGAACATGCATAATTATTTAAGTTATCTATTTGAATTTTCAAATTTTGATTTTCTAATTCCAATTTCTCATTTTTTAATTTTAATTTATCTAATTCTTCTAAGGGACAAGACTTAGCTAGAATTACTTTTAAATTTTTATTTTCACTTTCTAATTTACAGCAGTCTTTTGTTAAAAGTTTAACAAACTTAAACATTTTATCGGGAGGAAGAGATCGTACCTGACTTACCTTGTCGATCTCGTTGTCCGTTTCTCCCCCTGAGATGCTGCTTTCTTCTGACGTGTCTCCCCCTTCATCGATGCTCTCGATGCTCATTTCGGAAGAGCTTGAATCGCAGTCGTCGTCTTGATGACTCGCCATTAGTGCGAGTCCAGAGAATGCTTCGACTTCCGATTCGGACGAAGTATCGTCCCACGTCGCCTTCAGGGCCTTTCGTTTCTGGATAGGCTTCTTACCCTTATCCTTGTCTTTGTTCTTCAGCTTGGGGCAGTTGTCCTTGACATGCCCTTCTTCGTCGCAATGGTAGCAGCGGATAGTTCTTTTCTTTCTACCCTGTGGATGGTTAGTTTTTCTAGAATTGTATAACTTTTTAAATCGTCTTACCATCATTACCATTTCCTCGTCATCGAGAGAAGATTTTGATTCAGGTTCGTCTCTCGAAGCTTTGAGGGCGACGTTGTTCTTTGGCTCCCTCATTCCTGCACATCTTGACTCATGCACTTCAAATGTTGAAAAAAATTCTTCTAATGAAATTTTTTCTAAGTCCTTCGAAATGTAAAAGACATCTACTAATGATGCCCATTTTGAATTTCTAGGGAAGGAATTTAAAGCGTACCTGAGCGAATCTCGGTTACTTACCTCTTCTCCGAGATTCGAAAGTCCGGTGATGAACTCCTGTATCCTCGAGTGTAGATGTGCAATTGTTTCACCTTCTTCAAGATGGAGGTTGGTGAGCTGGTTGCGAAGTAAGTCCCGTCTCGCAAGCTTGGCTTCGGATGTTCCTTCGTGTAATTCAAGGAACTTCTCCCAAAGCTCCTTTGCCGAGTTGTAGGTGCCGACACGGTTGACTTCTTGTGGCGGAAGTACGGTTAGCAGATGGAATTCTGCTTTCTTGTTTGCCACGTACTCGGCCTGCTCTTTCTTTGTCCATTGATTTTTCGCTTTGCCCTCGGGAGCTTCAAAACCATGTTCCATTGTTAGTAATAAATCAAAATCGGTACCGAAAAATACCTCCATGTGCTTCTTCCAGCTTGCAAAGTCCCCCTCGAATTTTGGTGGGTGGATGTTAGATCCGGCCATCTCGTTGCTTCGTTCGGCGGTTAGTCCTCCTGAAGCGTCTCGGCTCTGATACCACTTGTAGGACCGTTGGGCCGGCTAGAAGGGGAGGTTGAATAGCCCTAAAAAAAAAACAGAAAAGACCCTTCTCGAACTTTCAACAGAACACTTGCATAAAGTAAATTAGCAGTAAATAAAAAGCAGAAAGAAGAGGCTCACAATTTGACTTGGTTACAACCAAGGAGGTTGTTAATCCAAGAAATGAACGTGCACTAAAATATCTCCTTCAGGCGGAGAAGCCTCTTACAACAGTGAAAGCACAAAAGACAGAAGCTAAACTAGAACAGAATCGCACAAGTGTTTGGAATGTAAATCTCTGAGATGATCTAAAGCTTCTGGACCAAGGCTATATTTATAGCCTTGGTCGGGGCGCCTGGAAGGGTTCCGGGCGCCCTGGGGGGGATAAAACTTTATTCCCCAACGTCCAGAACGCGAAAGATGCGTTCTGGTCAAACTTCACGTTCCGGGCGCCCCGGAGCAAAAAGTCAACTCTGGTTGACTTTTGTGTCCGGGACCTCTGCTCCGTTTCAGTCCCGCCTCGGTCCGGGTCTTCTACTCCGGATCCGCTCGCTTGGGTGATCTCTGCTATCCGGAAAAGGGCTCACCCGAACCCAACTTCCGGTCTTCTCGAGCGAGCTTCCCTCCGGCTTCTCGTCCCTCGGAATCGCTGCGTGTTTCCTTCTCATCCACCGGCGTACTCATCCGCAGTCTTCGTCCCTCGGACGCACCGCGTGCCATCCTTCTCGCTAGCTGCGTCTCTTGCTCCCCGAGCAATCTTCCGCTCCAGCTTTCGTCCCTCGGAACCACCGCACGCTTCCTTCTCGTCCGCCGATGTACTCTTCCGCAGTACCTCGTCCCTCGGACTGTCGTCCTTCTCGCTAGCTGCGTCTTCCGCTCGACTACCTGTGTTCCTAAGCTCCTGCACACTTAGACACAAGGTTAAAACAAACAGGACCTACCTTAACTTGTTGATCACACCAAAACAACCTTGGGGTTCCAACAAGAAGGGTCCTGGCCGTGCGAGTCTCACGACCGTGCAGCTTTGGCAGAGAAGGAACTGGACATGGCCGTGTGAATCTCACACGGCCGTGTCACGGGGCCGTGTGGCGCCCGATTCCCTCCTCTATTTAAACCCTCCTTCATGAATTGAAAGGGGATCTCTCCCCCTTTGGGAGAAGGCAAGATTTGGTGGTTTCCTCCCACTCTTGGGAGGATTTCTGGGCGATTCTAAGGGAGTTCTTGACGATTTCGACTCCGGAGCGAGGATTGGATCCGAAGACGAGGTTTCTCCGTAGATAAGTTTCTCTTCCCCCCCTTTTCTTGGTTTCTTGGATTGGGGATTTAAGAAATGCTTGTAATCTTCATTTCTTCGGATATTCTTCCTCGATTCATGGAGTAGATCTTGTATTCTAGGATTAAGGGAGTATTTGTATGATGGATTGATGTAATCTCTTGTGGATTTGCCATTTTCTTGTTTCAATGACATTGTCTTGCTTGTATCAATTAGATCTTGAGTGAGTAATGATGATTTGTGCTTAATTCACATTCTTGATTGATTGTTTGGATTACTTGTGGACTTTGTAAAGATAAACTCTCACTCGATCATCCGAGGGATCCACGTGACAGGTGCAAGCCCGTGTAAGGACGTTTGAGAGATAATCTTGAAGAGGAAATAGGAATATTCAAGAGAGTAGGATGAATTTTGTGATTAGTATCTTGTATCTTGATAGATTAATAAGTTGTGGGCTTCTATGTTGATATCCGAGGAAGGCATAGTAATAGGTGCGCTTCTGTGTAAGGACAACGTAGGTTCACGTCTAATTGATCATGTTTAGATACATTTCTCAGTCCTTAGCCGGTTATCTATTGCAAGAGAGAACCGGCAACTTTCTACAAGAGTTTGGCAATTGAGGGATAAGAATTGGTGAACCATTTACATTCAAGAAATCTTACAAAGAAACCGAAACTCCTAGAATCTCCCTTATCATAACCCAAAACACTAAACTCTTGTTTGTTGATCTATAATATTAGATTTGTTTACCTTCACTTTACATTTGAAACGATTGGATAGTTGTTTAGCTAATTCGCATTGAGACATTTCTAGTGCTTATTCCAGTCCCTGTGGATACGATAATCTTTAATATTACTTGCGACATTTTCGTACACTTGCGGAGCGTGACAAGTACCTCTGGAGGTATCGCTAAATTTTCGGAAAATGCCCTAGATACATAAGAATGGGTTGCCCCAGTATCGAATAAGATAGTTACACTTTGCTGTAAGATACCAATCTGACCTGTAACAACTGTCGAGGCATTCGCTACATCTTCTTTGGTGAGTGAGTAGATCCTCGCATTTGTCATAGCTGGAGGGGCTTCTAGTCTGCCCTGGCTGATGTGTGGACCATCTAGAGCGGCCTGCATCTGATGTAACTGAGCTGGCTGGCCTCTATACTAAATCGGCTGTGGTAGAGGAAGACTAGCCTTGTTTGGGCACTGCTTAGCCATGTGCCCTTCCTTTCCACATTCAAAGCATCCCCGTGTGCCTTTGCGACAAACCCCAGGGTGGAATTTCCCACAGGTAGCACATTTGGGATAACTAGGCTGTTTGCTGGCTGGTCCTCCCTTTGGGTAACTCCCTGGTTTGCGCTTGTTGCTGGAGTTCCCTTTCCAGTTAGAGTTGTGGCCCTGTTGTTTCTGAGTACTTGAGCCTCCTTGCCCTTTGGACTCTGAGAGGACTTGCTTCTACTGCTTGATATTATTCTGGTAGTGCTCGGTAGTCAGAGCACTGCTGACTAGTTGTTCGGTGGTTTGCGGCCTATGAACGCCGCCAGCCACGTTCATTGCTATTTCCGGCCTCAGCATCTTTAGCATCAATCGGACTCGTTCTTTTTCTGTGTTGATTAGTTCGGGGCATAGACGAGCCAATCTATTGAATTTCTTCACAGCTTCCTCAACTGATAGGTTGCCCTGATGAAACTCAGTGAACTCGTCGTAGTGGCGGTTTGTGACCCGCATGTGAAAGAACTCCTCGAAGAATTCTTTCTCGAAGTCAGCCCATGTCATTTGGTTCACTGGGCGCTTCGCTCTAATTCTCTCCCACCACATATGTGCATCTCCTGTCAAACAGAAGGAGGCACACTTCACCTTTTCATGCTCTGGCCAGTCCAGAAGCTCCATCGTACTCTCCAGTGTTTTGAACCAGGCTTGAGCATCCCATGGTTCACTAGTGCCTGAGAAGTTCTCTGGCTTGACTCTCTGCCACTGGATTAGATAGACTTCTCTCTTTGCCTCTGCTGCTGGGGCTACTGGTGCTGTAGGCTGGACTGGTGGAACCTCTATAACTACGGGGGTTGCTATGTTTGGTTCCGGAGTGACAGTGGGAGTATTCTGCTGATTAGCCTTTAAGGTGGCTATTTCCTGTTGCTGTTCAGCTAGCTGCTGTTGTAACTGAGCCACTAGTGCTGTAAGGTCTGGGAGAGGCACTGAACTACCTGCCTCATGCTGGGGCTCAGTAGCTGGTGTCCTCTTAGCTGGGCGTCCTCTTGCTATTTCTAAAGGAATAGAGGACATACATAACTAATACTATCACATTTAACTAATTACTATAATCAACCATGTTAAATACTATCATACATCAACATGCTTTAGTTATCTATAAACATGACAGTAAGAAAACATATGTAAGAGAAGAGGTGTTCTTACTTGGAAGCTGCAGGTTCAATGCTGATGTGTGTGAAGGAAGTATGGAACTTGCTCTGATACCACTCTGTAACGACCCACCTTCTACTAGCTAGGCTGTAAGATCGGACCGTCATAATATGCTGTGCTAGGCTATGTTTTAAGATGCGGAAATGTGAACTAATTTAAAACCTTGCCAAGCTAATACAAATTCTTGGCTTTACATGTACTAAGAGATGCAATCTAAGGTATACATGGCATATCCTGCATCCCCTGTGGTCAAGGAGCTGAACTACAAGGTCTCTTGGTCGAAACCCAGCTCCCAATCGATCCAGGTTAAACTCAATCGATTGCAAGCTGTTGAATCGATCCGTGGATCGATTCCGATGGCTACTGTGCTCGGGTTAATATTCTGGATCGATCGGCTGATCGATCCAGACTGGCCAATCGATCCATTGATTGATTCCAGAGCTCTCTGTTCGCGGGAGCGTTTTCCCCGATCGATCGAACGATCGATCCAGGAGCTTACTGTTCGCGACAGAGTGCGGCTGGATCGATCAACTGATCGATCCAGAAGCTTACTGTTCGCGGAACCAGGCTCCCAATCGATCCACTGATCGATTGAGGGCCCCCAATCGATCCACTGATCGATTGGGGTTTCTGATTTCGCAGCAAACTCTGATTTCAGCACTGTTTCGTGCCAAACTCACATACACGAGATCTAAAATAACTGGAAAGCATTCTAATAGCAAACAAATAACATTCTAAATATGGTTACTAACAAGCTAAGCGGATTTTCTATAATTTCATGCATTTAGATAACTAAATAACAAAGAATAACATGATAAGAAAACTAAGTTCTTAAATGTTCTAGTCCATCCAAGGTCTTTTATTCCAGGTTCCATCCACACACATCTTCCTTGCATTGACCTCCAGCCTCCTCTAATCCATCTTTCCTTTACCTTTATCTGCAGTATAAGGAAAAGAGTATCTGTAAGCTTTCGCTTAGTAAGAAACCATCTATCTCACAAAACATGCATACGATGCAATATATGTTTTTAAAACATGCTATTTGAAACATATGATCATGGAATATGCAAGAGCATGGCATGCCATACAAGCAAACTAGTCATGGCAACAAGTGCTACTGTAAGCTATCACATTGTGTCAATAGAAAACTAAACTGATACAAACAAACTGAACGGAGCAAATGCTAACTAATGCTGGAGCTGTACTGAATTCACATAACTAATTGTGAGGTTTCGAAAGCTATTTTAGTAGATAGATTAAAATAATAATCATGCTGCTGTTTGGGCTATGCGCGCATCCCTAACTATACCCGGGTTTGCAAGTCCCGAATTTAGTAGGGTTACTAGGTTATCTAAACCTAGGGACGACTATGGGAGCCCAACCCAATGGATATCTAATCCAGTACAGTGCCACTGAAAAGTAAAATACTGAACATAAGCTAATAACTCTTGTCTTGCTTTTACTAGGTTGTCTAAACCCAAAACTAGGTTATCTGAACCTGGGGCAACTGTGGGAGCCCACCCATTGGACGTCTAGTCCATAAAAGCTGTAGCAAGACTAATTAAGCTGTAAAAATGCTTCTATTGCATTTATCTAAGCTATTAAAATGCCTATGGTGGCATTTCACTGAGCTGAGCGTTTAATCAAACGCTTGGTGTGCACTAATTCACACCCTATCACTAAAAATCTGCATACGGCTAAAACAATGCATACAAACATACAAACCTTGTACTATTTGCTTGCGGGAGGGTTGATTCGCGCGAGGGCCGTTGGTGGTTTAAATCGGGAGAGTGTGGTAGAAAGGATGGATGTGATCATATCAGAACTAATGCACCGGATCCCATCAGAACTCCGAAGTTAAGCATGCTTGGGCGAGAGCAGTACTAGGATGGGTGATCCCCTGGGAAGTCCTCGTGTTGCACCTATTTTTATTTTAATATTAGTATTATTTTAAGAAAAACGTGTTATTAGTGTGTTTATTTTCCGTGGGTTGTTTATTTGTTATTTATTTATTTATTTATTTTTTTGTTCCCTTCCCCCGGAAGGCGGCGGTGACCGCATGGGAAGCTGCGGTGGTTTGTTTATTTAACTTTTAATTTTTCAATTTTTGTTGTCTAGTTGTTTCGTCGGGGGGAGGGAGGGCGGCGGCGGAGGGTTGATTCGCGCGAGGGCCGTTGGCAGTTTAAATAGGGAGCGTGTGGGAGAAAGGATGAGTGCGATTATACCAGCACTAATGCACCGGATCCCATCAGATCTTCGAAGTTAAGCGTGCTTGGGCGAGAGCAGTACTTGGATGGGTGACCCCCTGAGAAGTCCTCGTGTTGCACCTAATTTTTTTTTTATTTATTTTTTATTTTTTTGTAATAAAAATGTGCTATCAGTGGGTCTATTTTTCGCCGGTTGTTTAAATGTTAATGTGACTATCCCCCTGGAAGGTGGCCCAGACCGTTGGGAATCCGCGTCGGTTTGATTATCTAACGGTTGATTTTTTTTTTATTTGTTGGTGTTTTCAGGTTTTTTTGCCAGGGGGAGGGCGGAGGGTTGAGGATTCGCGGTAGCGCTTCATTAATTTCACATCCTCGGATCGTGGTAAATTGATGAGATTAAATTTGAGTGAACGGTCAAGATCGACCGGAACTAGTTTAATGGTAAGGATGGCTAGATCTTAATGAACGACTCTGATCATCGGAGATCTACATAGATTGACTTGAATAAGCCAGATCTTGATGAACGATGATAATTAATTATATTCGAGCCCTATGATCAGTTCGCTTCAGATATGATCCAATGGTTAATTGTTGATTTTTTATCATGTTTATTGAGTTAGATTCGTATTGCGAGTTTTGTTATAGTACTTCTTGTTTTTTATGGATTGGATTTCAACTTATAATTATGGTAGTTATCAGTGTGTCACCTTGATTTAGTTATTTGTTTTTTTAGCGGAGGCGTTGTACTGTTTGCTTACGGGAGGGTTGATTCTCGCGAGGGCCGTTAGCGGTTTAAATAAGGAGAGTGTGGTAGAAAGGATGAGTGCGAACATACCATCACTAATGCACCGGATTCCATCAGTCCTCGTGGTGCACCTACTTTTATTTTAGTATTATTATTATTTTAATAAAAATGTGTTATTAGTGTGTCTATTTTCCGTGGGTTGTTTGTTTGTTAATTATTTATTTATTTATTTTTTTTGTTCCCTTCCCCGGAAGGCAGTGGTGACCGCATGGGATGCTGCGGTGGTTTTTTTATTTAACTTTTAATTTGTTGATTTTTGTTGTCTGGTTGCTTCGTCGGGAGGAGGGAGGGCGGCGACGGAGGGTTGATTCGCGCGAGGGCTGTTGGATGTTTAAATAAGGAGCGTGTGGTAGAAGGGATGGGTGCGATCATACCAGCCTTAATGCACCGGATTCCATCAGAACTCCGAAGTTTAGCGTGCTTGGGCGAGAGCATCACTAGGATGGGTGACCCCCTGGGAAGTTCTCGTGTTCCACCTACTTTTATTTTAGTATTATTATTATTTTAATAAAAATGTGTTATTAGTGTGTCTATTTTCCGTGGGTTGTTTATTTGTTATTTATTTATTTATTTATTTTTTTGTTCCCTTCCCCGGAAGGCGGTGGTGACCGCATGGGATGCTGCGGTGGTTTGTTTATTTAACTTTTAATTTTTTGATTTTTGTTGTCTGGTTGCTTCGTCGGGAGGAGGGAGGGCGGCGGCGGAGGGTTGATTCGCGCGAGGGCTGTTGGATGTTTAAATAAGGAGCGTGTGGTAGAAGGGATGGGTGCGATCATACCAGCCTTAATGCACCGGATTCCATCAGAACTCCGAAGTTTAGCGTGCTTGGGCGAGAGCATCACTAGGATGGGTGACCCCCTGGGAAGTCCTCGTGTTCCACCTACTTTTATTTTAGTATTATTATTATTTTAATAAAAACGTGTTATTAGTGTGTCTATTTTCCGTGGGTTGTTTATTTGTTATTTATTTATTTTTGTTCCCTTCCCCGGAAGGCGGTGGTGACCGCATGGGATGCTGCGGTGGTTTGTTTATTTAACTTTTAATTTTTTGATTTTTGTTGTCTGGTTGCTTCGTCGGGAGGAGGGAGGGCGGCGGCGGAGGGTTGATTCGCGCGAGGGCTGTTGGATGTTTAAATAAGGTGCGTGTGGTAGAAAGGATGGGTGCGATCATACCAGCCTTAATGCACCGGATTCCATCAGAACTCCGAAGTTTAGCGTGCTTGGGCGAGAGCAGCACTAGGATGGGTGACCTCCTAAGAAGTCCTTGTGTTGCACCTAATTTATATTTATATTTTTTATTTTTTTTATAATAAAAATGTGTTATCAATGGGTCTATTTTTCGTGCGTTGTTTAAATGTTAATGTGACTATCCCTCTGGAAAGTGGCACTGACCGCTGGGAAGCCACAGCAGTTTGATTATTTAACGGTTGATTTTTATTTATTTTAGGTTTTTTCATCGGGGGGAGGGCGGAGAGTTGAGGATTCGCGGTAGCGCTTCGTTAATTTTATTTCGTCGGATCGTGGTAAATTGATGAGATTAAATCTGACTGAACAGTCAAGATCGGCCGGAACCAGTTGAATGGTCAGGATGGCTAGATCTTATTGAACGACTCTGTGTTAGAGTGTATGCTAAAAGTCTAGCTTTTTATAAATATTTATTTTGAAATAAGAATCACATTGGTCAAATATCTACATTTATGCTAAGTGTAGTTGCCTATTTAATTTATATTATAGATAACATGGTGTGAGGATGTAACGACCCGCCTTCTACTGACTAGGCTGCGAGGCCGATCGCTACAATACTGCTGTACTGACTGTGCGGAAAACTGAGCTAATTTAAAATTTAGCTAAACAAATTACTGTAAAGTCTTAACCTGACATTCTAAGAGTATTTAAGTGTTGTACACATGCTAGGAGAGACAATCTATGCCTCTCGAATGTCCTGCTAGCTGTAATCAGACATTTCAACCGATCCGTGAGTCGATTGAGCCGTCGGAATGATTCACAGATCGTTCCAGCTGATACTGGCACAGAGGCACCCTCTGGATCGGTCGGCTGACCGATCCATAAGCTTACCTCGCTTCTGTACGCAACTGGATCGGTCTACCGACCGATCCAGGAACACCCTGATCGATCGGGAGACCGATCGGTGAGCCTCTGTGCTTCTGCTGCGTTCTGTACGCAGTTGGATCGGTCTACCGACCGATCCAGGAGCGCCCTGATCGGTCGGTAAACCGATCAGTGCACTTCCTAACTTTCTGTTCGCTTCGGGATCGGTCGGCTGACCGATCCATAACCCTTGCCAACTCTCTGTTCGTGCCTGGGTCGGTCGGCTGACCGATCCCGTGACACCAACTCATTCCTGATCTGTCGGCTGACCGATCAGGGTTTCTGATTTCGAATCAGAAACTCTGATTTCAGCACTGGTTCGTGCCAAAACCTCCCACTACAACTATCTAATGTATAATAAACATTCTAACAACATGTAGTAACAATTCTAACTTAAGCTAAAGCAAGGTTTACTGGTTCATGGCATTTTAACAACTTAAAGTGCATGAAGATATGAATTTCTAAAAGTTCTAATTGCTTAAAACATGAAACTGAACTAATAAACTGAAAAGTGCTAAAGTAAATGCTAAATCCCCAGAGGGTCTTTTATTCCAGTTCCTTCCACACACATCCTCATCTGCATTGACCTCCAGCCTCCACTGCTAGTCCATTTTCCTTTTACCTGTATCTGCAGTATAAGGAAAATAGTATATGTAAGCTTAAAGCTTAGTAAGAAACCATCTACCTCACTAAAACATGCAACGATGCGATTATGTTTTTAAATCATGCTGTTTGAAACATACTGAATATGCAAGCATGGCATGACATGGTATCATACAAAGCATGGCATAACATAAAAACTGAACATGCTTTAAACTGAACATGGCATACTTATAAACTGAGCATAAAACTGAACTAATCATGCATATATCTAAATCTGTACATGAACTCGAATCATGTAAACTGAACCTGACTGAACTGAAAGCTAAACTAGTGTTCTCATCACTGGTTTCAAATTTGAAAACTATACATATAATAGATGAAAATACTAAACATGCTGCTGGGGCCCTGGCAACTGTACATACTGTGCGCGCATCCCTACGAGACCCGGGATTGCAAGTTCCGAATCCAGCAGGGTTACTAGGTTAACCTAGGGACGACTGTGGGAGTCCAGCCCATGGATATCTGATCCAAGTACATTGCCAACTGAATAAAAGTAAAATACTGAATACTGTTTTATTTTACTTTGCTGTTCTAGGTTATCTGAACCTAGAGCTAGGTTATCTGAACCTAGAGGCTACTGTGGGAGCCCACCCAATGGATATCTGATCCATTAGCTGTAATAACTGATAATAAACTGAGTAAAATGTTTCTAATACATTTTACATGCTGTTAGGACGCCTATTGGTGCATCCTTCTGAACTGAGCATTCTACCGAATGCTTGGTGTGCACTAAAAGCACACCCTAAAACTGAAAACTGTAAAATTACTGAACTAATGCCAAAACTAACAAGCGAGAGCAATTATACTGCAGGTGAGGGGTTTCTTACCTCAATCGCAAGGTTTTCTTACGATTCTATTCGCTAGGTTTCTCGAAAAACTGATCCTCTCGACGAACCGCTTACGTCCTCGCGTTCCTCTCGCGGAGAAGAATCTTTTTCGTGTTGGAGTCGTCGCCGGAAGATGATCCCTTGACCCTTGGCTTGGTGTGTGCCGTGCGTGAGGAAGAGGGGAAGAGGAGAGGTGCGGCGGTTTTAGGTTTCAGGTGAGGAAAAGCTACGGTGAGAAAATAATCTAAACTTCTCACTTAAATCCTTATTTATATTTACTAATTAATTCATCCAAAATCAATTATAAATATAATTGATTCCCTCTTCTTTCAGCACGGCCCTGCTGGGTTCAACTGGTTACTAGCATTATCCCTTACACCATAGGTCTCGGGTTCGATTCCCGCCTAAGCTATTTTGCGACCTATTTGTTTTTGCTACTTCCGCTACTCGGAAAATTCCGGAAAAATATCTAATAATTCCAGAAAAATCATAGAATAATTATAAAATGAATTCGGGAATTTTTCGGGCTTTACAGAGGAGACACACAAAAGTTTTTGTTATCAGTTCTTGATAAATTATAAATAGTAGTTCACAACCAAGATGGAATGGGACAAACCATTGGAGTGGTTGTAGTGTAATTTGGTATTAGTTTATCTTGACAATAAAATTACACTAGTACACTATGAGTGTATTGAGCAGGACCATTTGAGGTAGTTTTTTTTATACTGACTACATAAAAGAACAAAACCTTTGTTATTATGGAAGTGCATACTCTTAATCATGATATAATAACAAGCACGTATACTTAATATTTATTTCTTTAATTTATCAAAGGGTGTGATTTAGCTCGTTAAATTAATCGGCCTGATAAGTTAGGAAATGATATTATTTATATGATGTGTTATTGATTATAGAATGAAACTGTGTCCTAGTAATCTAAGTTGATGATGTCCTCTTGAGGAGCTCATAAGGATTGTCATGTAAACCCTACAGGTGGACTTAGTCCGACATGATAATAAGGTTGAGTGGTTCTACTCTTGGAGCTAGAAATTAATTAAGTGAGTTGTCAGTAACTCATTTAATTAGTGGCATTTAATATCTTAAACACAGGGAGACTAATGCACTCATGATAAGAAGGAGCCCATATTGTAATATGAGATTGGTGCGGTAGTGCAATAATAACTCTTTAGTGGTATGAGTTATTATTGATGAACTTGAGTTGGGTGTTCGGGGAGAACACGGGAAGCTTAAGCTCATCGGGAGACCAAAACCAATTCCTCCTCAAGGTCCCTATTGTAGCCTCTTATTTATAAAACCTTATATCCACTTAGAGCCAAGCTTCTTACCCATCTCTTTGTGGACGGCCAAGCCAAGCTTGGAGCCCAAGCCAGGGCCGACCAAGCCAAAGGATGGAGCCAAGATCAATGGCCAGCCAAGCTTAGAGCCTAAGAAAGGTGGCCGACCACACATTAAATAAAAGGGTGATTATAAATTATAAATTCTTTCTTTATGTGGAAGCCATGATTTTAAAAGAAAGTTTTAAATTTTAAAATATTTCCTTTTATAGTTTTCTACAAAGGATTAAAAGAAAGGTTTGATATCTTTTCTTATTTATAGTTAAATGGAAAATTTTAATTTTTGATAATATTTCATTTTTTGTAACCATCCACATATTTTAAAAGAGAGATTTTAATTTATAAAATTTTCCTTTTATAACTAACAAAGAATTTAAAAGAGAAATTTTTTATTAAAATTTCTTACCGGAAACAAATAAGGAAGCTTTAATTTTGTGTTTAAAACTTTCCTTATTTGGAGCACTTGAATATGACCGGCCATGATAAGCTTAGAAGGAAGTTTTAATTTTTTATTTTAAAACTGTTCTTTTTAGTCATTGGCAAGGAATATAAGGAAGTTTTAATTATATTTAAAACTTTTCTTTTTTTGCCAAGACCAAGGATTATAAAAGAGAAGGAGGGGGTGCCTCACCCCAGAACACATCTTCTATTCTTCTCTTCCAATTCCTTGGTGGCCGACCCTATTCTTTCTCTTCTCTCCTTTTATTTTCTCTCTTGGAGGCCAGCGATACCAATTGTGGGAGATCTCTTGGTGGCCAGTTGATTGAAGGAGAAGAAGAAGAGAAGGAAGCTCTCTTGTCTAACATCCCTTGGAGGTTAGTTGGTGGCCGGATCTTGGAAGCAAAGGAAGAAGCTTGGGTGGATTTCCTCCTGGAAGATCGTCGCCCACACGACGCCCAAGAGAAGGAGAGGAATACAATAGAAGATCAAGAGGTCTATAAGCTACAAAAGGTATAACTAGTTATTAGTTTCCGCATCATAACTAGTTCATCTTTTGTATAGATCTTGAAAAACCAAACACAAGAGGTTATCGGTTTTAGTTATCATTTTTGTTATCGATTTTATTTTTCGATTTCATGTTTCGATAATGTATTTCTATTGAGATCTCTATAGTTAAATCTAATTTACTGTAAGAAATTAAATATCTGATTTCTTTGTGAGACTTTGTCTAGGAAGTGGTGGATAATCCCATACCCAAGAAGGCCTAGTGCCTCGCCATGTTTAACTTAGAAGCTGATCTTTGAAATAGATATTTGAGAACTTCTGTAATATGATTTAACTTAGGAAAATCACATCGGTTGAACTACGAGTAAGAATGTTAAGTTTCGTTCCCAATCAAAGTTTAACTTCTAAAGGAAAATTTGGATTAATAATGTTAAGCATCGTTTGCAATCCAAATTTAACTTTAGTAGAGCACATGGGTAGCTAGGATAGTTCTATGCTTGTACAAATTTTTGTACAGGGGAACTAGGACGGTATTCCGAGTAGCAACCAACAATTGGTATCAGAGCTAGGTTATACCTTTGTGTGTTTGATTTTTAGTATAATTATGCACATGTTGTTAGTTAGAGCCCTAAAGCCAATCATATGATGATTGTTGTATGGACTCGATGTATCATATTCTTATATATTTATAAAGGCATTTCTTTATGGTTATTATACTTACTTGTATTGGTGCTAAATAACTAAGTATAATAGCATCCTTTAGTAGAAGGTTCTTATCTATATCAATCGATTGGTTGAATCGATAGTGAGATGATATAGAGAACACTACTCTTAATAATTCCTAGTCAAGTATTAACATTCAGGGACAATGTTAATGCGACGAGACTAGCATGTAGGTCAACTCGATGACTTGATCTCACAAGTCATGGATATAGAGATATTAAGTTGACACATGGGTATGCATTGGAGAATGTATACTGAATCACCCGCCATGAGAAAGTATCATGGATCGTTATATGAGTGTCATATACTTTCTCATGTGATAATTAGTATGACTATAAGTCCTTGGATCTGAAGTCACCATGGTTCCCTACACAAGGAGTTGCAAACTTGGCTTCGTCAAACGCCACCCGTAACTGGGTGAACTATAAAGGCGATTACTGGGTATGTAACAAATTATGCGGAGGGATGTGAGTGATGTAGATGGGATCTATCCCTCCTATATGACGGGGGTGACATCATCATTCTTGATAGAGTGAGACCACTAAGTACATGACCATGCCCAAATGAGTCAATATGAGATATTGAGATCATTTGTTTAGAGTGAGTCTACTTGGAGTTCAAGATATAGATAAATTAGAGGATGACACGGTCTATGCCTCAATTAATCAATCTAGATATCAAGGATAGAAGGACATTGTCATATATTATGAGAGTCACAATTAGTAGTCAGAAGGTGATGTTGGATCGCAACATTCTTGTAACTTGGGTAGTAATGATGTGTTGCTAGATACCGCTCATTACTTATGTTTCTAAATGAGTTTAAGAATATTGCCAACGTTACAAGAACCTATAGGGTCACACACAAAGGGAAATTAGATGGAGATTAGGTTCATTTGATGAACCTAGAGGATTAGGTTCATGTGATGAACCAAATTGGATTAAGAGTAATCCAAATTAAACTAATTGAGTTGGACTCAATTTGATTCATGTGTCAAATGAGTCTAATTTAGACTTGGATTCATTGAGTCAATTTAATTCAATGAATATAGATTCATTAAATTAAATTGATTTGAATCAAATGGTTAGATTTGATCAACCATGGGAGAGAAAAGGTCAAGTTTGACTTGACTTGAGAGGGAAGATGAAAGGTCAAATTTGACTTGACCAAATGCCACATCATTTGTGACATGGCATGGGGCCGGCCAATGATGGTGTTCCACATCATCATGGCTACATCAAGAGTGTGCCACCTCATGAGGAATACCTAGAGTCATGACTCTTGGTATTATATGGAGGTATAATAACCTCTTAATGTGGCCGGCCACATTAGTGCAAGAGTTAGCAATTTTTTGTGTGCTCATTCACTTCATCATCTACTCCTCTCTTCTTTCTTGCTCTCCCTCTCATCCTTGCCGTGACTTCTAAGGGTGCTATCACACTCTTAGTTTGTTCTCTCCATCTCTTGTTCGTGTGGATACTTCTAGAGGTGTGTCCGCTTGAACACACTTGACATCCGAATAACCTTGGACGAGCGAGATTTGCGAAGGGCTTCACCTCAAAGGTATACTTCCCTTTTTCATGTAGATCTAGTGTGGATCTAGAGTAGAAAAACTAAGTACATGAAAATTTTTATCTTCTCACGGATCCAGTGGCTAAGAACTTCGGGGTTTCCGCAACGCAAAATGCGATTTTTGCGGCTCGAAAGTTCTAACAGTGGTATCAGAGCCACGTGCGAAGCATGTACTTGTTTTTATTTTAATTTTTATGAAAAATTATAGATCTGTAAGTTTCTGTAAGTTTACGATTTTTATGGTTTTATGAGTATTTTTCTCGTAGAGGCGAAGCAACAAGTGCTAGGACACTTTTTTTAGGCTTCGACTATTGAGAAAAATTTTCTGAAACGTCAAGTTCTCGCCCAAATTATTTTGGGACAGCGGCTTAAGGTGCTGTTAGATCGTAGTAAGACACTCGTGATACTCATTTCATGAGAAGGGGCGCTGCCCCTAACCCTACAAGGGGCATTGTCTCGCGATCGCGCCCGAAAATCGTTAAACGGGACCGCCGGGAAATTTTAACTCACAAAATTGTAAAAATAGTAGTAAAATTGCATAAATTTATGTAAAATATATAATTTAGAATTATGTATGATTTTGTGATGGTCATGGCCCAAAAACCCTAATTTGATTAGACAAAATGTGTTGTAATTCATAATATGGTTTGCGTGTTATTTTTGTGTGTTGTGTGTGCTGTATATATTATATGCGACCTGCGCGTCGTACCTCTCCTTTTATTTCCTGTTGTAAATAGAGTTTAGACTCGAATGTAACTCAAGTTTCATATTTGTAATGTACAAAATGGAGCGTTGGAAGGTCTACTCGAGAAGGAACGACGAGGAGGGTGCGAGCAACACATGACGGTCAAAGGGAGGAGCTTAAAGAAGCTGTTGACCCTAGGTTGACCGTCCGATCTTCTCATTGGATTGAGAAGATCGTAGTAGGGCCATGACCTAATCAAAATTTAATTAATTGCTTGTGTGTATGTGATGCATGCTAGTGTAGGGTAATTAGTGCCTTAATGCGTATAAGATAAGAATCCACGATTAGATTAGATCTTAATCAACTCAACTCGATATGCCTACCAAGTTTTGATACCCATCACTACCTCGATCATTTGTTGTTGTTGAATCTGCCAAAGCAGAGCAACGCATATTATCTTGGTAGGGTGCGGAGGGACAATCTTGGTCTTGCGTATCAAAGCTTGGGTGAGTACAAACTTAATTGGATTAAGTATAACTAGTTAACTCAATTGGATCGAGTATAACTATAAGCATTTTTCCAACGATTGGAAAATAGGATAAAATCACATTTATACTAAATCTTGGGTGATTTAGCCAAGGCTAACTCAAGGTTTTTTATAAATGAGGATTTTGATCCTATAAACAAGAGTTGCATAGAGATGTAATTGATAATTAGTTATCTACCGATCATACTAGGTCTTGGGCGATTTAGCTAAAGCTAACTCAAGACGTAGTATGATGTGGATCTTGTCCCATGAGAGTTATAGCTAATCGGTATGAATCTAGTAGTGTGGTTTGACCACATCCATGATTTGATTCCTACTAAGGCCCTATAATTCAGTGGGAGCATCATTTAATTAAAGGTCTAATTAAATGATTAGTGGAATATGATATTTATTTTCTGCATTTTTCTATTGTAGATTGCCATGTCGACAAACACGAACTCCTTCTCCCTGCGTTCTGTCCTTGACAAGGACAAGCTCAATGGAGCTAATTTCCTGGACTGGTACAAAAATCTGAGAATCGTTCTCACACAAGAACGAAAACTGTACGTCCTGGAGCAACCCATTCCGGAGGCACCTCCTGGCACTGCCACGCGAGTTGACCAAGATGCTTATAAGAAGCATCAAGATGATGCATTAGATGTGTCATGCCTCATGCTCGCAACCATGAACTCTGAGCTTCAGAAGCAACATGAGTTGATGTCAGCTTATGATATGGTTGAACATCTTCGTCAACTATATCAAGGACAAGCAAGGCACAAGAGATTCGAGATCTCCAAGGCACTGTTTTAGTGCAAGATGCAAGATGGGACTCTCGTAGGTCCATATGTGCTCAAAATGATTGGGTACATAGAAAACCTACAGAGGTTGAGATTCCCCCTTGGCCAAGAGCTGGCCACAGACTTGATCTTGCAATCCTTACTAGAGAGCTACAGTCAATTTGTCATTAATTACAACATGAACAAAATTGACAAGCCACTGCCCGAGCTGCTAAGCATGTTGAGAACTGCTGAGCTAAACCTTGAGAAGGTAAATCCCAACTCCATTTTGATGGTGCAAAAGCATAAAGGCAAGGGCAAGCCTAAAGGTAAGGGAAAGTCCCAAGCCAAGGGCAAAGACAAGGCACTAAAACCTAAAGGAGGGGTTGCCAAGGATGCTACCTGCTTCCACTGCGGTCAGACCGGGCACTGGAAGAGGAACGACAAAGTATATCTGGAAGATCTTAAGAATAAGAGAAGTGAGACTTCTACTTCAGGTATATATGTTATAAAAGTCAATCTATCTATTTCTACATCATGGGTATTGGATACCGGATGTACTTCTCACATTGGTACTATGTACAGGCGCTGAGAAATAGCAGGGCATTGACGAAGGGCGAGGTGGACCTACGAGTAGGCAATGGAGCATGGGTTGTTGCTGTTGCTGTAGGAACTTACTATCTATCTCTGCCCTTTGGGCTTGTACTAGAAGTAGATGAATGTTGTTATGTGCCTGCTCTTACTAAGAACATCATTTCAGTGTCTTGTTTGGACAAGAAAGACTTTTCTTTTGTAATAAAGAACAAATGTTGTTCCGTTTACTTCAATGATATGTTCTATTGTAGTGCACCTCTGATAATGGACTCTATATTCTAGACTTAGAGAACCCTATCTATAACATAAGTACCAAAATGTTCAAATCAAATGAAATGAACCAAACTTATCTCTGACATTATCGCTTAGGTCATATAAATGACAAATGCTTATCCCAGCTCCATAAAGATGGTTTGCTGGACTCATTTGATTTTGAATCATATGAGACATGCGAGTCATGCCTACTAGGCAAGATGACCAAGACTCCCTTTAGTGGACACAGCGAAAGAGTAACTGACTTGTTAGGACTTATACATAGTGATGTATGTAGCCCTTTCAATGTCATTGCCAGAGGTGGTTATAGGTACTTCATTACATTTACTGATGACTTTAGTAGATATGGTTATGTGTATTTGATGACACATAAGTCAGAATCCTTTGAAAAGTTTAAAGCATTCAAGAATGAAGTACAAAACCATCTTGGCAAGAGTATTAAGATACTTCGATCAGATCGAGGTGGTGAATACCTTAGCCATGAGTTTCGTGACTATCAAGTTGAGTGTGAGATTCTATCCCAACTCACTCCTCCTGGAACACCACAGTGGAATGGTGTATCCGAAAGGAGGAATCATACCCTATTAGATATGGTGCGATCTATGATGAGTCACACAGATCTTATATCTCTTTGGGGCTATGCTCTAGACACAGCAGCCTTTATACTTAACTGTGTTCCATCCAAGGATGTGATAAAGACACCATATAGGATATGGACTGGGAGAGATGCCCAGGTGTCTTTTATGAGGATTTGGGGTTGTGAGGCTTATATTTGACGTCAAGTCTCATACAAACTAGGACCCAAATCCGATAAGTGCTATTTCATAGGATATCCCAAGGAAATGAAGGGATATTACTTCTACATTCCCAGTCAACATAAAGTAGTTGTGGCTAAGACTGGGGAATTTCTAGAAAGAGACTTTGTTTCTAGAAAAACTAGTGGAAGTACGTTCAATCTTGAAGAAGTTCAAGATATGGACCATAGCACTGAAGCCTTGATGGAAGTTGAACTGGAGACACAAAGAGTTGTGGATGATGAGATTGTTCCACAAGGAGTTGAGGAACAACAACCAGTTCAAGTAGACCTACCTCTTCGCAGGTTTGATAGGGTACGTCGTCAGCATAAGAGATACTCATTTCTCTTGTCTGACCATGATGACGTTATGCTCGTTGAGAATGAGCATACCTCCTATCAGGAAGCTGTGATGAGACCAGATTCTGAGAAGTGGCTAGTGGTCATGAGATCCGAGATGGAATCCATGTACACCAACCAAGTATGGACTTTGGTTGATCCACCTGAAGGCGTCAAACCCATTGGGTGTAAGTGTGTCTTTAAGAGAAAGACTGATATGGATGGACTTATCTATAAGGGTCGTTTGGTAGCAAAAGGTTTCAAGCAAATTCATGGTATTGACTATGATGAAACCTTTTCTCCAGTAGCGATGTTTAAGTCCATTCGGATCATGCTTGCTATTGCAGCATACCACGGTTATGAGATCTGGCAGATGGATGTCAAAATCATGTTTCTGAATGAAAACTTGCTCGAGGATGTGTACATGACACAACCTGAGGGTTTTGTAGATCCACAGCATACTGGCAGAGTATGCAAGCTGCATAAGTCCATTTATGGACTAAAGCAAGCTTCTCGGAGTTGGAATCTTCGATTCTATGATGCGATCAAATAGTTTAGTTTCATCAAGAATGAAGATGAACCCTGTGTCTATAAGAAAGTTGTTGAGAACACAGTTGTCTTCCTTGTATTGTATGTGGATGACATACTACTCATTGGGAATGACATTCCTTTGCTATAGTCTGTCAAGACTTGGCTGGAGAATTGTTTCTCAATGAAGGACTTAGGTGAAGCAGCCTGCATCCTAGGCATAAAGATCTATAGAGATAGATTTAAGAGATTGCTTGGCCTAAGTCAGAGTACATATGTTGACAAGGTATTACTATGGTTTGCCATGCAGAATTCCAAGAAAGGATTTCTAGCGATGTCACATGGTGTAAGTCTTTCGAAGACTCAAAGTCCCTCTTCTAGAGAGGAGAGAGACCGCATGGATAAGATCCATTATGCTTCAGCCATAGGATCTATCATGTACGCCATGCTATGTACTCGTCCTAATATCTCGTTTGCTTTGAGCATGACGAGTAGATACCAGTCAGATCCAGGTGAGCATCACTGGATAGCGGTCAAGAATATTCTTAAGTACTTAAGAAGGACTAAAGAATATTTCTTGATATATGGAGGCGATGATGAGCTAGCTGTAAAGGGTTACAGTGATGCAAGCTTTCAAACTGACCAGGATGACTATAGATCGTAGTCTGAGTTCGTGTTTTGCTTGAATGGTGGTGCTGTGAGCTAGAAGAGTTCGAAGAAGGACACAATTGCTGATTCTACAACAGAGGCCGAGTATATTGCTGCATCAAAAGCAACAAAGGAGGCAGTTTGGATCCGCAAGTTCATTACTGAGCTTGGGGTGGTTCCTAGCATAGCAGATCCTATTGAGCTCTATTGTGACAACAATGGAGCAATTGCGCAGGCTAAGAAACCTCGCTCACACTAGCGAACCAAACACATACTATGGCGCTTCCATCTCATTTGAGAGATCATCGATAGAGGAGATGTGAAGATTTGCAGAGTACCCACAGAAGCTAACGTCGCTGATCCCTTGACCAAGGCTTTGGCACAGAGAAAGCATGATGGTCACACTAGGTCATTGGGCATTAGAGCCTACATTGATTGACACTAGTGCTAGTGGGATATTGTTAGTTAGAGCCCTAGAGCCAATCATATGATGATTGTTGTATGGACTCGATGTATCATATTCCTATATATTTATAAAGGTATTTCTTTATGGTTATTATACTTACTTGTATTGGTGCCAAATAACTAAGTATAATAGCATCCTTGAGTAGAAGGTTCTTATCTATATCAATCGATTGATTAAATCGATAGTGAGATGATATAGAGGACACTACTCTTAATCATTCCTAGTCAAGTATTAAAATTCAGGGACAATGTTAATACAATGAGACTAGCATGTAGGTTAACTCGATGACTTGATCTCACAAGTCATGGATATAGAGATATCAAGTTGACACATGGGTATGCATTGGAGAATGTATACTGAATGACCCTCTATGAGAAAGTATCATGGATCGTTATATGAGTGTCATATACTTTCTCATGTGACTATTAGTATGACTATGAGTCTTTGGACCTGAAGTCACCATGGTTCCCTACATAAGGAGTTACATACTTTGGCTTCGTCAAACGTCACCCATAACTGGGTGGACTATAAAGGTGATTACTGGGTATGTAACAAATTATGCGGAGGGATGTGAGTGGTGTAGATGGGATCTATCCCTCCTATATGATGGGAGTGACATCATCATTCTTGATAGAGTGAGACCACTAAGTGCATGACCATGCCCAAATGAGTCAATATGAGATATTGAGCTCATTTGTTTAGAGTGAGTCTACTTGGAGTTCAAGATATAGATTGATTAGAGGATGACACGGTCTATGCCTCAATTGATCAATCTAGATGTCAAGGATAGAAGGACATTGTCATATATTGTGAGAGTCACAATTAGTAGTCACAAGGTGATGTTGGATCTCAACATTCTTGTAACTTGGGTAGTAATGATGTGTTGCTAGATACCGCTCATTACTTATGCTTCTAATGGGTTTAGGAACATTGCCAATGTTGCAAGAACCTATAGGGTCACACACAAAGGGCAATTAGATGGAGATTAGGTTTATTTGATGAATCTAGAGGATTAGGTTCATGTGATGAACTAAATTGGATTAAGAGTAATCCAAATTAAACTAATTAAGTTGGACTCAATTTGATTCATGTGTCAAATGAGTCTAATTTAGACTTGGATTCATTGAGTCAATTTAATTTAATGAATATGGATTCATTAAATTAAATTGATTTAAATCAAATGGTTAGATTTGTTCAACCATCGTTGAGAAGAGGTCAAGTTTGACTTGACTTGAGAGGGAAGATGAAAGGTCAAGTTTGACTTGACCAAATGCCACATCATTTGTGACATGGCATGGGGTCAGCCAATGATGGTGTTCCACATCATCATGGCTACATGAAGAGTGTGTCACCTCATGAGGAATACCAAGAGTCATGACTCTTGGTATTACATGGAGGTATAATAACCTCTTAATGTGGCCGACCACATTAGTGCAAGAGTTAGCAATTTTTTGTGTGCTCATTCACTTCATCATCTTCCTCCTCTCTTCTTTCTTGCTCTCCCTCTCATCCTTGCCGTGACTTCTAAGGGTGCTAGCACACTCTTAGTTTGTTCTCTCCATCTCTTGTTCGTGTGGATACTTCTAGAGGTGTGTCCGCTTGAACACACTTGACATCCGAATAACCTTGGACGAGCGAGATTTGCGAAGGGCTTCGCCTCAAAGGTATACTTCCCTTTTTCATGTAGATCTAGTGTAGATCTAGAGTAGAAAAACTAAGTACATGAAAATTTTTATCTTCTCACGGATCCAGTGGCTAAGAACTTCGGGGTTTCCGCAACGCAAAATGCGGTTTTTGCGGCTCGAAAGTTCTAACACATGTCATACATATTTTAGGCTGGATAATAGTAGGATATGCAAATAGATTGACTCTGTGGTTGCGGCTCCAACTATTATGGCCTATTATGATTGTGTGTGATTGGACCCTTGGATATGTCAAGGGTATTTTATGTGTGTGCATGATTATATTTATTAAATACAGCAGGAGCTGTATTAGTTTTAAGATTTTACATTTTGTTCAATCTAGACTTTATGTACATTCCTTTGTGGAATATAGGATCAATATATGTAAAATTTTATTTTTATCGCGGATCGTATCCTTGTGAGATGTGGTTCTATTTGAGGACCAGAGGCGCAGCAGAAAAGGAAGCTCGATGGACGCGACGACATGAGCCCTGGCAGCACACGGAGGACAGTGATGGAAGAGACCATAATAGTTGGAAAATTATTTTTTCCATATTTATTTCTTTTGTTTGCTGTGATGTGTGTGTGTGTGCATGCTAAAATCCTCATCTTAAATAACTAAGTGGGAGAGGGATATATAAATAAATTCCACGGTCTCCATTACTGGTTTGTAAGTGATGCAAATAAACTTACGCATTGGCTCTGAGTGCCTCCCTCCACATCGGATGAGTTTGTTTGTGGATCACTAGATCAAACTTCCTTTATGGATGGTTATAGGAAATTATTTAGGAGCGTGTGATCTTCTTTAACTGAAGGAGCATAATCCTATTTAATGGACTAAGTATTAAGTAATGGTATACACTTAGGCGCATTTAATAGTATCCTCCCCATCGGAGTCACTGCTATTATTTGTGTGACCAAAGGAATCCTATTAAAACCTCCTCTTACAAATGTTTGAATTTGTATACGTCCACACTATTGTGGCATACAAAATTCACGATGTTTTGAGGTGTTGGTGAATTTAAAAAATATTGTTTGAGGACTCAATATTATTCTAAATTCTAAAGTTTTGACCAAAACTTATTTTGTGATTCTTAGGATGACTTTCAACCTACTAGCTATTATTCTGAAAGAGAACAAACTTACTGGTCCAAATTACATAGTGATCCTGTCCAAACCAGGAGTCAACGGACGCTGGGGATGTGGCGCTCCCTGCTGGATCCTCGAGTGCTCCGGCGAACCTGCAACAAAACCGAGCCGGGGGGGGGGGGTGTCCCGACGACGGCCCTCCGACGCTCAAGTTAGGCGAAGGAATAAGAAAGTGGCTTAGAAAATGTCGACTTGTGTACCTCCGGTTGAAGAAGTGGAGGCCTTATATAGACCTCTCGAAGGAGCCTGGGCACGCTAATCGAAGCAATCACATGCTTTCGACCATGCCTAGGTGTGGGCATGTCAGACGGGCATTCATAAGACCATACTGAGGTGTGGGCCTGTCAGACGGGCATCCATAAGACCATACTGCTACTGTATCAACCTCTCCGTGATGGTGGGGCCTTTAATTGTGCCATCTTGCGTACAGTCTAATCATCATGCCTTTGCTGACATACCATATCCCGAGCCGAGCGAATAGGCCGCTAGGCTAACCACTGTTCCCTCGCCATGATTCCGGCCGAGCGGCCACCTCCGCTCGGCCACTCTGTCCTCGGCCGAGCGGACACCTCCGCTCGGCTCCGGTCCTCCTGCTTTGGCGTCGGAAACCCAAACCTTTGGCTGGGTAATCTCTGGTTCCGCTCAGACGGGACCCCATGGACCCCATCTGTGGGTCCCCCATTCTTACCGCCGGATCACTTGCCTCCCCTTCAAGTCTAGTCGAATGAGGCAGTGAGTCCGACTGACTGGACTGTGTGTCCAAGCGGGCGGTCGTCACCGTATCGCTGCTGCTGATATCCCTTGAGCCGCTCGGCTCTTCGCTTTGTATGCCTTGGCACTCAACGTGGATGTTGGCTCGTCTCCCGGTTTCCCGGCCGGAGGGTTTATAGACGCCGGACCGTCTCCCGGTTTCTTTAACGACGGAGCTCGTCGGCGCGGATATTTATAGCCGGTCGGTGCGGTTTTCGATCTTTAACGACGGAGCTCGTCGGCGCGGATATTTATAGCCGGTCGGCGCGGCTCTCGATCTTTAACGACGGAGCTCGTCGGCGCGGATATTTATAGCCGGTCGACGCGGCTCTCGATCTTTAACGACGGAGATCGTCGGCGCGGGTATTTATAGCCGGTCGGCGCGGTTCTCGATCTTTAACGACGGAGCTCGTCGGCGCGGGTATTTATAGCCGGTCAGCGCGGCTCTCGATCTTTAACGACGGAGCTCGTCGGCGCGACTCTCGATCTTTAACGACGGAGCTCGTCGGCGCGGATATTTATAGCCGGTTGGTGCGGTTTTCGATCTTTAACGACGGAGCTCGTCGGCGCGGATATTTATAGCCGGTCGGTGCGGTTTTTGATCTTTAACGACGGAGCTCGTCGGCGCGGGTATTTATAGCCGGTCGGCGCGGCTCTCGATCTTTAACGACGGAGCTCGTCGGCGCGGGTATTTATAGCCGGTCGGCGCGGCTCTCGATCTTTAACGACGGAGCTCGTCGGCGCGGGTATTTATAGCCGGTCGGCGCGGCTCTCGATCTTCTTGACGGAGCTTGTCGGCGGTATTTATAGCGGTCGGCGCGACTCTCGATCTTTAACGACGGAGCTCGTCGGCGCGGTATTTATATCGGCGTGGCTCTCGATCTTTAACGACGGGCTCGTCGGCGCGGGTATTTATAGCCGGCGCGGCTCTCGATCTTTAACGACGGAGCTCGTCGGCGCGGATATTTATAGCCGGTCGGTGCGGCTCTCGATCTTTAACGACGGAGCTCGTCGGCGCGGATATTTATAGCCGGTCGGCGCGGCTCTCGATCTTTAACGACGGAGCTCGTCGGCGCGGATATTTATAGCCGGTCGGCGCGGCTCTCGATCTTTAACGACGGAGCTCGTCGGCGCGGATATTTATAGCCGGTCGGCGCGGCTCTCGATCTTTAACGACGGAGCTCGTCGGCGCGGATATTTATAGCCGGTCGGCGGGGCTCTCGATCTTTAACGACGGAGCTCGTCGGCGCGGATCTTTATAGGCGGCTCTCGATCTTTAACGACGGAGCTCGTCGGCGCGGATATTTATAGCCGGTCGGCGTGGCTCTCGATCTTTAACGACGGAGCTCGTCGGCGCGGATATTTATAGCCGGTCGGCGCGGCTCTCGATTTTTAACGACGGAGCTCGTCTATATAAACCTCCCGGCCGAGCGGCTCAGGGGCCTTCGGATAACCAACCGTTCAGCTATGAACACAGAATGCCTTGGGAATAATTTGTTTCCTGCGATAAAAGGAGTACAGCTATTTTGAATTTACACAAAATAGAGCAAAAGCGCACCTCTCACCCAGCTCTATATGGCTGAAGGTGATTTGCACTCCATGGCCGATCCAGCATCCGACCTTCCGCATCCTTGAGGTAATAAGCGCCCGAACGGAGCTTCTCGACCACTTCAAAGGGTCCTGCCCAGGGAGGTTCCAACTTGCCGACATCTCCGACCGGCTTGACTTTCTTCCAAACTAGGTCGCCTACTTGAAAGGCTCTGGGGATCACGCGCCGGTTGTAGTTCTGTTTCATACGTTGCCGGTACGCCATCAGCCGGACGGACGCTTTAGCTCTTTCCTCTTCGACCAAGTCTAGCTCCATGCTCCTCCGTTCGGCGTTATCTTCATCATAATTTTGTACCCGAACGGACTCCACCCCAACTTCAATCGGGATGACTGCTTCGCCTCCATATACCAAGTGAAATGGAGTGACGCCCGTTCCCTCCTTTGGTGTCGTGCGGAGAGCCCATAGGACGCCCGGCAGCAGCTGCCTCCTTCATGGTCGAGCCGAGCCCGTAAAATTCTGAGAATCTCTCGGTTGGTTACCTCGGCTTGACCGTTACTCTGGGGGTATGCCACCGATGTGAAGTGCTGCTCGATGCCATAACTTTCGCACCACTTCCCGAGCAGCTTCCCAGTGAATTGACGTCCGTTGTCGGAGACGAGTCGTCTTGGGATGCCAAAGCGGCAGATGATATTTTGCCATATGAACTTTTTAACCATCTGCTCGGATATTTTTGCAAGTGGCTCAGCTTCTACCCATTTTGAGAAGTAGTCGACCGCCACCAATAAGAACTTCCGCTGCCCGGTAGCCATGGGGAAGGGTCCCACGATGTCCATCCCCCATTGGTCGAACGGGCAGGCCACAGTTGATGCTTTCATCTCATCTGCCGGTCGGTGGGACATGTTGTGATACTTCTGACAGGATAGACAATTTGCAACGGTCCGGGCAGCATCCTTTTGAAGTGTTGGCCAAAAATACCCGGCTAGCAAAATCTTAGTTAGTGATCGTCCGTCCGGATGTCCACCGCACGAACCTTGGTGCACTTCTCGAAGGATGTACTCGGCATCTTCCCAGCTGACGCATTTTAGGAGCGGACGGGAGAAGGCCTTCTTGTAGAGTTGATCTCCTACGAGGGTGAACCGACTAGCCCTTCTCTTCAGTAAATGAGCTCCTTCCCGGTCGGATGGGGTAGCTCCCGAGCGCAAAAACTCCACAATAGTTGTCCTCCAGTCGCTCGGGTATGTGATGCCCTCCATCCGATCGACATGTGCTACTAAAGATACTTGCTCGATCGGCTTCTGAGAGCCGACCGGGGATAACGCGCTTGCCAGCTTGGCCAATTCATCCGCCACTTGATTCTCCGCCCGGGGGATCTTCTGAATAATCACCTCCCTAAAGTTGAGCTTAAGTTTTTCAATAGCCTCCACGTAGAGCTTGAGCCTTGTACTATTTATCTCAAAAATCCCCGAGATTTGCTGAGCAGCCAACTGGGAATCTGAATAGAGGATGACCCGGACAGCTCCAACGTGCCGAGCGGCCTGCAATCCAGCAATACTGCTTCGTTGTTGGTCGCTCGGTAATCTAGCCGGACGGAGAGCTGCATCCGCTCTCCTTGTGGGGACAGCAAAACTATGCCAATTCCGCTCCCGTGTCTAGTGGACGATCCATCCACGAACACTTTCCACACAGCTTCGGGTTCCGGGTCCTGCACCTCCGTCACAAAATCGGCTAAGGCTTGTGCCTTGATAGCCGAGCGGGGTTGATATTGGATATCAAATTCGCTTAGCTCGGTTGTCCATTTGATGAGCCGTCCGGAAGCTTCTGGATTTAAAAGCACTCGTCCCAATGGGCTATTGGTCTTGACGATAATCGTGTGCGCCAGGAAATAAGGACGAAGTCTCCGAGCGGTAAGGATCAGAGCAAAGGCCAACTTCTCGAGTCCGGTGTAGCGGGTTTCAACATCTTTCAAGATATGACTAAGGAAATATACAGGTTGCTCCTCGCCTCCCGACCGGACTAACGCTGATCCCACAGCCTGCTCGGTTGAGGATAAATAAATGTGCAACGGTTCGCCAACAGCTGGCTTGGCCAGCACACGTAGGGAATTTAAGTACGTCTTCAGTTCTTCAAAGGCCCGATCGCAGTCTTCATTCCATTGGAACTTTGTAGCTTTGCGGAGGATTTTGAAGAACGGAAGGCTCCGATCGGCAGTCTTGGAGATGAAGCGTGATAGTGCTGTAATCCGACCGGTCAGCCTCTGTACTTCCCTCATGTTTCTGGGCGGTGGCATGTCCTGAAGAGCCTTCACCTTGCTAGGATTAGCTTCAATACCCCGTTCGGTCACAATATAGCCCAAGAAACGTCCTCCTTTGGCGCCGAACAAACACTTATGAGGATTTAGCCTGACCCCATATTTTCTGAGTGTACGGAAGGTTTCTTCCATATCTTTGCATAAAGTGGCCACTCGGAAGGATTTGATGAGGATGTCATCTACATAGACCTCCAGGTTGTGTCCGATTTGCTCGCGGAAGACCCTATTCATCAATCTTTGATATGTTGCTCCGGCATTCTTCATCCGACGACATCACCGTATAGCAATACGTCCCATCCGGTGTAACGAAGCTAACTCAAGCGGCACTTGATGATAGCCTTGGTAGGCGTCGACATACATATAAGCTCGCATCATTGTAGAATCTGAGCTGGTCGATTAAGGAGGGTAGAAATCCTTGAAAGCTTTGTTCGGATCTCGAAGTCGATGAACACCTCCATTTGTTGCGGCTTGGAGAGAGCACCACATTTGCTAACCGACTTGGGAATTGAACCTCCGTATGTGGCGGCCTCTAAGAGCCTTTCTACCTCCGCTCGAATGATAATATTCTGCTCGCTGAAATCTCTTCTCCTTTGTTTCTTGGCGGCGTCCGGTAGGACGTCGACTTATGTTGGGCTATCTTTGGGAGACAGGCGGCTCATCGTCGACGGCGAAGACGTCATGATTCATCTGGAGGCATTTGACCACTTCTTCTTTCTGTTCGTCCTCCAGGTCGGCGGCAATAAAGGTTGTAGCCTCCGATCGGCTCGGATGGATCTGAACCTCCTCCTTTTCATCATAAATTAAAGCAGGAGGTTTCTCGGTTATGGCGTGTACCTCGATCCGTGGAGCCTTTCGCGCGGCGCTGGATTCGGCTCGGACCATTTCCACATAGCATTTCCGAGCGGCTAACTGATCTCCTCGTACTTCACCGATTTTGTCCTCGACCGAGAATTTGATCTTCTGGTAGAACATTGACACAACAGCTCGGAATTCGCTTAACGCCGGTCGCCCCAGTATCACGTTGTAGGATGAAGGGGAGTCGACCACCACAAAGTTTGTTGTCCTCGTTCTCCGGAGCGGTTCTTCCCCTAAGGAGATAGCCAGTCTTACCTGTCCGACCGGAAGAACCTCATTGCCCGTAAACCCGTAGAGGGGGGTTGTCATGGGCAGCAGCTCGGCTTGATCGATTTGTAGTTGATCAAAGGCCTTTCTGAAGATGATGTTGACCGAGCTGCCAGTGTCAATGAAGATACGGTGGATGGTGTAGTTGGCTATCACCGCTTTGATGATAAGGGCATCATCATGCGGCACTTCAACTCCCTCAAGATCCTTGGGCCCGAAACTGATCTCGGGTCCGCTCGCCTTTTCTTGGCTGCAACCCACCTCATGGATTCTGAGCTGCCGCCCTGTGTGAATCTCCTCCGGTCGGCCCACCCGCAATAATATTGATTTCTCCCCAGGAGGTGTTGTTTCTGTTCTCCTCTTCCCGAGCGGACTGCCTAGGTTGCTCATTGGACCTTCGAGAGCGATCTTCATGCCTTGGAGGGAAACGCTGTTCGGGAGATCTCCTATATGTTCGCCGACCGGACTCTTGATGCCGCTGCCGGCGGTCGGGTGAAGGCGATCGACGAGGGCCACTCCGTCGTACGGGATGGGTGATTGAAGGCAGGCCCCGACAGTCGCGGGTGTTGTGGGAGTCAGTATTATGGAAAGAGCAAAACATTGGGGTCCATACCCTCTTTTTCTTCATCTTTGACCGCTCGGTCGCTACCTCTTGAACCACCGGGGACTTCGCATGATGTGCTCGGGATGCCTCAACTCTTGGTCCTCTTGGTGGCTGATGGGCAGCGGGCTGCTTCCGTTCGGCTTGGGCCGGACGTTCGGCATGAGTTCCCTTCCGTCGGGCAGCCTCCGCCTCTTCCACATTTATATACTCATTCGCCCGGTGTAGCATGTGGTCGTAGTCTCTGGGCGGTTTGCGAATGAGCGCGCGGAAGAAGTCCCCTTCCGCGAGGCCTTGCGTGAATGCGTTTACCATTGTCTCCGAGGTGGCTGTGGGGATGTCCATCGCTACCTGATTAAATCGCTGTATATACGCCCGGAGAGATTCTCTTGGTTCTTGTTTGATGGTGAACAGGCTGACGCTTGTCCTTTGATAACGTCGGCTGCTCGCAAAGTGATGAAGAAATGTCGTTCGGAACTCCTAGAAACTAGTGATAGAGCCGTCCGGCAGCCTCCGAAACCACCTATGTGCAGATTCCGATAGAGTGGTGAGAAATACCTTACGCCATCGGAGTACTGATGCAAGGTGGCGATGCTGTCGAACTTCCCCAAATGATCGTCGGGGTCGGTCGTCCCATTGTAAGCTCTGATCGGCGGTGGTGTATAGTATTTTGGTAACGGATCCCGATGTATGGCTTCAGAGAACTGTCGGTGAACCTGCTCGGGTGGTGCGTTCGCTCGGGGAGCTTTGCCCTTCCTATGATCCCGAACGGGAGGCTCATCGGATGAATATCCTTGCTCCCCGTGAGCGGGCGCGATTTCTGGGGGAGTACGGAAGAGTGCCTGAGGGAACCCTCCTATTGAAACATATTCCGGGCGGCCTGCTGAAGCCGAGGTTGTTTGTTGTTGCGCTCGCTCAGCCTGTGCTTTCTCCTTTTGCTGCGCCACTATCTTGGCTGCCCTCGCCTCGACTATAGCGTCAAACTCTTCTTGTGAGAGTGCCACGGTATGTAGTCTTCCAGCCTCATCCATTGCCTCTGCTCGGATGCAGGTGCGTTCCCACAGACGGCGCCAAATTGATCCTGTCCGAACCAGGAGTCAACGGACGCTGGGGATGTGGCGCTCCCTGCTGGATCCTCGAGTGCTCCGGCGAACCTGCAATAAAACCGAGCCGGGGGGGGGGGGGGGGTCCCGGCGACGGCCCTCCGACGCTCAAGTTAGGCGAAGGAATAAGAAAGTGGCTTAGAAAATGTCGACTTGTGTACCTCCGGTTGAAGAAGTGGAGGCCTTATATAGACCTCTCGAAGGAGCCTGGGCACGCCAATCGAAGCAATCACATGCTTTCGACCATGCCTAGGTGTGGGCCTGTCAGACGGGCATCCATAAGACCATACTGAGGTGTGGGTCTGTCAGACGGGCATCCATAAGATCATACTGCTACTGTATCAACCTCTCCGTGATGGTGGGGCCTTTAATTGTGCCATCTTGCGTACAGTCTAATCATCATGCCTTTGCTGACATACCATATCCCGAGCCGAGCGAATAGGCCGCTAGGCTAACCACTGTTCCCTCGCCACGATTTCGGCCGAGCGGCCACCTCCGCTCGGCCACTCTGTCCTCGGCCGAGCGGACACCTCCGCTCGGCTCCGGTCCTCCTGCTTTGGCGTCGGAAACCCAAACCTTTGGCTGGGTAATCTCTGGTTCCGCTCAGACGGGACCCCATGGACCCTATCTGTGGGTCCCCCATTCTTACCGCCGGATCACATAGATTGGAAAAGAAACCTGGACATTGTCCTAACTGCTGAAGGCTATAAGTTTGTAGTGTTAGAGGTCTGTCCTAATGAGCCTAATAGTGATTCTAGTGAAGAGGAGATTGAGTATCATAAGAAATAGGTCAAGGCAGATGAGATAGCGCGGTGTTACATTTTGGCTTCTATGTCAAATGTGCTGCAACATCAGCATTAGCCCATGCCTACTGCCTATAACATGATGTACAATCTCAAGGAACTCTTCGGACACCAGAATTGGGCTGCTAGGCAAGAGGCTGTGAGAAATTTAATGACAGCCACCATGGCAGAGGGCACACCCGTAAGGGATCATATCCTCAAAATGATGGCTTACTTAAACGAGATACAAATCTTTGGAGCTAAAATCGATAGGAAAACCCAGGTCGATATCATTCTTCAAACGCTACCCAAAAGTTTTGAGCAGTTCTGCCTGAACTACAATATGAATAAAAGGATTTATTCATTGGCGGAACTACTGACAAAACTTCAGGCAACAGAAGGGTTATTTCATCATAATTCTCAAATTCACTTTGCTGAAAATGTTTCTACTTCTAAGTCGAAAGGCAAGAAGAAGAAGAAGAAACAAGCTAGCTCGGCAAATAAAATGAATCGATCTCTAGGTACTAGACTAAAAGTAGGAATAAAGAAGCCGAAGGGCAAGTGCTTTATTTGCAAGTAGTATGGACATTGGAAGGCGGACTGTCATCATAGGAAAGAGAACAATAAAGGTATATCTTATTCTCTAGTAGTTGAAACATGTTTAGCGATGTTATCTACTAGTACCTGGTGTGTAGATACAGGAGCCACTGATCATGTCTGTAATTCATTGCAGGGGTTCTAGGAAACCCGACGACTATATAAGGGAGAGATAACCATCTATATGGGCAATGCTACGAAAGTGGCGACTGTTGCAGTGGGAGATGTCTACTTATCATTTGATAGGAATAGAACTTTGATTTTGAGAAATTATCTTTATGTACCAAGTTTTAGAAAGAATTTAATTTCAGTTTTTAAATTATTTTTGTGTGGATATGCTGTTTCTTTTGATGACAAAGTGGTTATCAAGAAAAATAGGGTTATTATCTGTTCTGGTACATTAGTTGGCAATTTGTATGCTCTAAATCCAATAACTTCCGTAAAGCAAAAAATGAAAATTAATAACACATCCTCTAATTCTAATAAGAGAAAGGAACCTTTAAAAATGAATCAAACATATATTTGACATTTAAAAGTTGGTCATATTAACTTGAGTAGGATTCAAAGGCTAATAGCCGATGGACTCTTGGGTTCATTAGTGTTGGAAAACTTTCCAACCTGTGAATCTTTCTTGGAAAAAAAAATGACCAAGAGACCTTTTAAGGCCAAGGGGTATAGAGCAAAAGATGTGTTGGAATTAGTTCATTCTGATTTGTGTGGACCTATGACTATCCAGGCGAGAGGTGATTTCGAATATTTTGTCTCTTTTATAGACGATTATTCGAGATATGGGTGCATTTACTTGATGCGCCGCAAGTCTGAGTGCTTTGATAAGTTCAAAGAGTACAAGGATGATGTGGAGAAATGTCAAGGTAAAAGTATCAAGACACTACAGTCTAATTGTGGTGGTGAGTACCTGTCAGGAGAGTTTAGGAGTTACTTATCAGAGGTTGGGATTCATTCACAATTGTCTGCACCTGGTACACCCAAATAGAATGGTGTGGCAGAATGAAGGAATAGGACTCTTATGGAAATGGTTAGATCGATGATGAGTTATTTAGAATTACCAAATTTATTCTGGGGATATGCTTTAGAAAAAGCAGTATACATTTTGAACTTGGTACCTTCTAAATCAGTACCCTCTACTCCCACAGAATTATGAAATGGGCGTAAGCCTAGTCTGAGTCATATTCGGATTTGGGGTAGTCCAGCACATGTGCTGAAGGGAGATACTGATAAGTTAGAATCTCGTATAGAAATTCGGTTGTTTATAGGTTATCCTAAAGGAACGAAAGGTGGCTTGTTTTATAGTCCTAAAGATCAGAAGGTCATTATTAGCACTAATGCCCGATTTTTAGAAGAGGACTATGTAATGAACCACATGCCCATGAGTGAAATTGTTCTAGAAGAAATGAGAGAGGACACGCCTACTTTAGTACCAACAGTGCAAGATGAAATATCACAAGAAACTGCAACACATATCATAAATGCTACACAACTACATACAGTGCCTCATCATAGTGGGAGGATTATGAGGCAACCTGAAAGATTCATATTTCTAGGAGAGTATTCGGACTTGATCCCAAGTAAACATGAACTTGATCCCCGAACATATGATGAAGCACTCCAAGATAAAGATACAGCATCTTGGCAAAGAGCAATGAATTCAGAAATAGAATCTATGTATTCTAACAAAGTCTGGGAGCTAGTAGAACCATCAAATAGTGTAAAAGTTATTGGATGTAAATGGATCTACAAAAGGAAAAGAAGGGCAGACGGGAAGGTGAAAACCTTTAAAGCAAGGCTTGTTTCGAAGGGGTATACTCAGAATGAGGGAATCAATTATGAGGAAACCTTTTCGCAAGTAGCTATGCTTAAGTTTATCTGGATACTCTTATCTATTGCTGCTCATATGGATTATGAGGTTTGGCAAATGGATGTCAAGAAAGCTTTCCTTAATGGAAATCTTGAAGAAAACATCCATATGAAGCAACCAGAGGGGTTTATTGCAAAGGGCAAAGAGCATCTTGTATGTAAGCTTAATCGGTCTATTTATGGACTGAAACAAGCTTCAAGGTCTTGGAACATCTGGTTTAATGAAGTAATCTAGTCTTATGGATTTATTCAGTGTCCGAATTGTTGGAGCAATTTTCCCTAGGTCAAGTTTGACCAGTTTGACTAAGCTTGAGTTGAGTCAAGTTTAAGTCGGGATTTGAGTTTTAATGTTTAACAATATATGGAGATTGCTAGGGCAATCGTCCGGTTGTGGAGATGGTCAAAAGGTTGACCAGGTTGAGAAGAAGACAAGTCAAGTAGGTCAGGGATGACAGGAGACTTGACTGGGTAAGTCCTAACTGGAGGTTAGGCATATGGAAGTCCTAACTGGAGGTTAGGCAGTGAAGAAGTCCTAACTGGAAGTTAGGCAGTGGTGAAGTCCTAACTGGAGATTAGGCAATGGTGAAGTCCTAACTGGAGGTTAGGCAGTGGTGAAGTCCTAACTGGAGGTTAGGCAGTGGAGAAGTCCTAACTGGAGTTTAGGCATCTGGGAAAGTTCTAACTGGAGGTTAGGCAAGAGAGAAGTCAAGTAGGTCAAGGTTGACAGGAAACTTGACTGGGAAAGTTCTAATTGGAGATTAGGCAAAGGTAAGTCCAACAGGAAGGTTTACAAGAGTGAAAATCCAAGTAGGTCAGTATTGACCTGACTTAGTGGTGAAAGTCCTGATAAGTGAGATCAGGCAATTGGAAAGTCCTAGTATAGCTAGGCAAAGGGAAAGTCTTGGTGCCCCAGACAATTGGAAAGTCCAAGTGTGATCTTGGCAAAGCAAGTCCTAGGGTGATTTGGCTAGGAGAACCCGACAACTAGGATGAGGTCGATGGAAGCTCCAGAAGGCAAGGCGTGAAGGATGGGGAGATATCCGAGGGACACAAGACTGATGGAGGAGGCTAGAAGGCTAGTTCGAGGTTGGTCGGGAGTAGCCAAATGCTAGGCGTGCAAACCGAACAGGTCACGATTGACCTAGAGTTGGGTTTGGGAAGTTGGACTTGAGTTTGAGTCAAGTCCAGGGTGTTCAATTGATTGGGCGATCGATTGAACATGCTCCAATCGATCAGCCGATCGATTGGAGTGTGCTGCGATAGTTGGGATGGCCTAATCGATCGACCGATCGATTGGGGTCAGGAAATCACGAGCACAGAAGCTTTCCCAATCGATCGGGTGATAGATTGGGAGCTGCCAATCGATCGGTCGATCGATTGGGCAGCAGAAGCTCTCGGGCGGACGCAAGAGCACAAAAAGGCTCTGAATCGATCGCTAGATCAATTCAGGCAGTCCCAATCGATCGGTCGATCGATTGGGAAGTGACCGTTGCGCATGTTGCAGGCGATGGACGACTGGGATTGCTGGGTGCTGATGTGGCAATCGATTGGGAGCACTGTTTAAAGCCTTGGCGGAGCGTTTTCTCCGTAGTTCTTTGCGAGCTTTCTCCTGCGATTTATGTGCGATTCATCGGCGATTTTCTCCGATCTTCTCTACCAGTTCTTGAAGGCTCTTGGGGTGCATTCCCAAGGTTCAAGAGGCAACAACAAGCAACAAGTAAGCAAGAAGAGAGTGTTTCTATTTGTATTTGTATTTCTTCTACTTGTGTGAGTTGTTTGTGTGTGTGAGAGTTTGTACAAGGCTTCTCCACCTTCGGCTACGGCCGAGAAGGAGGGTTTTCATAGTGGAGATAACATCGTGTGTAGATCCTTGGATTAGTCACCTCTTCTTGAGGTGGAAACCAAGTAAATCCGTGTGTTAGCATTGTGTGTGTTTGTATTTTACTTTCCGCTGCATATCAAGATGAAGCAAGCACAAGCGGGCGACGAGACTCTATTCACCGCCCTCTAGCGGACGTCACGGTCCCAACAATTGGTATCAGAGCGAGGTCGCTCTTCTAACCGCCAAGAGAGCAAGAAGCTAGAGGAAGAAGAAGATGGACTTGGTGTTGGTTAGTCCTAGGAAAACGTACCGGTTCCACTGTACAAAAGTTTTTTGTACAAGTGTCGAACCTTTCCTTAAATAACCTATTGTGTTTTTTTAGAAGTTAAATTAGGAATCGCAGACGGAACTTAACATCATTGATTCCAAATTTAACTTATCTGTTCTTAATGGTTTAGATTTGAATCGCAAGCGGAACTTAACACTATTGATTCAAATCCACCTATGTTATTAATTTCATTAAATATTAATTTCCAAAATTGGCTTCCAGGACTGCATGGCGAGGCACATGACTTTCTTGGATATGGGAGAAACCATCACCGCTTAGACAAAGCCTTTTAAGGAAAGCTAATATTTAATTTCCTTAAATAACTCTAGGTTAACCAAAAAGAACAATCGAATCACAAGTTCAAAAAAGAAGAAAACACAAACTCGAAAAACTAATTTGAAAAACTAGATCTAATGCCTCTTGTGTTTAGAATTCTTACAAAAAGAAATAACTAGCATGATGCGGAAAATAATTGCTAATTATACCTTCTTTTTGTATGCTAATGATCTCGAGATCTTCTGCCGTATTCCTCGCCTCGCCTTGGATGTCGTGTGGGTGACGATCCTCCAAGATGAACACCACCCAAAAGCTTTCTTCCTCTTCCTCTAAAATCTGGCCACCACCACCACCAAGGAGAAGAGAGCAAAAGGGAAAAGAGAAGGGAGAGGGCCGGCCACCACCAAGAGAGACTCCTCCAAGAGAATAAGAATTGTCTCTCATGAAGCCTCCTCACCCCTTCTTTTATAATACTTGCCCAAGGCAAATAAGGGAAGAATTTTTACAAAAATTAAAATCTTCCAAGAGTTTTTCCTTTTCCCTTTTCTTTTTCCTTTTTCTTTCCTCTTGATTGAATCAATCACCAAATCAATTTGGATGATGATTTTATTTTTTGTTTTAGCTGGCCACATTGCTTGGGCACCCAGCAAGGGTGGCCGACCCCTATAAGAGGAAGGAAATAATTTTTTTTTATAAAATTTTACAAGAAGAAAAACTCTTTTAAAAATTTGCAAGCTCTCTTTCCTAAAGTAGGAGTTAAAAAAGGAAAGTTCTAAAAATTAAAACCATGTTTTAAAATTTAAAACTTCTCTTATAAAATTTCCTTTTTTAACATGGTGATAGAAATTTTAAATTTTAAAACTTATATTCCTTTTTTTTCTAAACCATGAGGATGGTTAAAAAAGGAAAGTTTTAAAATCTTTTAAACTTTCTTTTAAAATATGTGACCTAATTCAAATAAGGAAAGTTTTTTAAATTAAAAATCTCTCTTTTAAAACTTATAGTTTTCTACAAAGGGAAGATTTTAAAAATTCAAAACACCCCTCCTTGTTTGAATTATTGTGGCCGACCCCTACATGCTTGGTCACCAAGCAAAGGGCTGGCCACTATAGAAGAGGATGTGGCCGACCCTTGCTTGGTCACCAAGCATTGGACCGGCCCCCTTCTTGACACCAAGATGGGCTTATATTTGGATGAACTTGAGACTTTAATAAGGCTACGACAGGGACCTAGAGGAGAAATTGGTTTTGGCCTTCTGATGAGCTTGAGTATCTCGTGCTCGCCCCGAACACACAACTCAAGTTCATCGATAATAACTCATTCCACTAGAGAGTTATTATCGCACTACCGCACCAATCCCAAATTATATTATGGGCTCCTTCTTATCATGAGTGTGTTAGTCTCCCTGTGTTTAAGATAACGAATGTCCACTAATTAAGTAAGTTACTACAACTAACTTAATTAATATCTAGCTCCAAGAGTAGTACCACTCAACTTTATTGTCATGTCGGACTAAGTCCACCTGCAGGGTTTAACATGGCAATCCTTATGAGCTCCTCTTGGGGTCATTCTCAACCTAGATAACTATGACACAGATTTCTTCTATAATCAACAACACACACTATAAGTAATATAATTTCTCAACTTATCGGGCATATTGATTTATCGAGCTAAACCTCACCCTTTGATAAATCAAAGAAATAAATATTAAACATATGTGCATGTTATTATATTAGGATTAAGAGCACACATTTCCATAATAACTAAGGTCTAGTTTTTTTATTAAGTCAGTACAAAAAGAACTTACCTAAATGTTCATACTCAATACACTTAGAGTGTATCAGTGTAATTTATTAATCAAGATAAACTAATTGAATAATTACATTTAACAAATAAATACAGATATTGACTAATGTGATTCTTTTATTTCAAAAATAAATATTTACAAAAGCTAGACTTTTAGTATACACTCCAACAATCTCCCACTTATACTAAAAGACTTAGCTGCCATATCTGTTGCCATGCATCTGATTCCCATCCCCTCCACATGCCGATCAAAAGCTTTCGCCGAAAGGGCCTTAGTGAAATGATCTGCCAGGTTATCTGCTGATGCAATCTTGGCGACGACAACTTCTCGTCGCTTGACGATGTCTCGTATCAGGTGGTACTTGCGCTCTATATGTTTACTTGTTTTATGGTCTCGTAGTTCCTTCGAGTTTGCAACTACACTGCTATTATCACAATAAATTATGATGATCTTGGGCAAACCAGGAATCACATCTAAGTCCATTAGAAAATTCCTGAGCCATACAACTTCTTTGGCTACCTCAGAGGCTGCCACATACTAAGCTTCCATGGTTGAGTCCGAGACGCATTTCTTCTTAACACTCCTCTATGCAATGGCTCAACCTCCTAGAGTAAACACATAGCCTAACGTAGACTTACTATTGTCCCTATCTGATTGGAAGTCTGAATCCGTGTAACCCACAGGGAGCAAATCCTCTGCTTGGTAGACTAGCATATAATCTCTAGTCCTTCTCAGGTACTTCAATATATGCTTTATAACAGTCCAATGTCCTTGTCCAGGGTTACTCTGATATCTGCTAACCATGCCCACGGCAAAACAGATATCAGGTCTCGTACACAGCATTGCATACATAAGGCTTCCTACAGCCGAAGCATAAGGAACTGCCTTCATATCCTCCATCTCCTTTGATGTCTTCGGAGACATCTCTTTAGATAAGGCTACTCCATGCCTAAAAGGTAAGAAACCTTTCTTGGAGTTCTGCATGCTAAAACGAGCAAGGATTGTATCTATATATGAAGCTTCAGATAGGCATAATATTCTTTTCTTGCGATCCCTTATAACTTTGATCCCAAGAATGTGTGCACATTCTCCTAAGTCCTTCATATCAAATTGTTTGGACAACCATACCCTTACGCCCGATAATATCTTGACATTGTTGCCAATTAACAAAATATCATCTACGTATAGTACAAGAAATACCACCATGTTTCCGTTACACTTCTTGTATACACAAGACTCATCCAGATATTGAATAAATCCATAAGACTAGATTACTTCATTAAACCAGATGTTCCAAGATCTTGAAGCTTGCTTCAGTCCATAAATGGACCGATTGATCTTGCACACTAGATGCTCTTTGCCCTTTTCAATGAACCCTTCTGGTTGCTTCATATGGATGTTTTCTTCAAGACTTTCATTAAGGAAAGCTGTCTTAACATCCATTTGCCCAATCTCATAATCCATATGAGCAGCAATGGATAAGAGTATCCAGATAGACTTAAGCATGGCTACCGGTGAAAAAGTCTCCTCATAATCGATTCCCTCTTTTTGAGTATACCCTTTCGCAACAAGGCTTGCTTTGAAGGTTTCTACCTTCCCGTCTATCCCTCTTTTCCTTTTGTAGATCCACTTGCATCCAACGACTTTTATATCATCAGGTGGTTCTACAAGCTCCCAGACCTTATTAGAATACATAGACTCTATTTCAGAATTCATTGTCTTTTGCTAAGATACTGCATCTATATCTTTGAGTGCTTCGTTATATGTCCGGGGATCAGGTTCATGTTTACTTGGGATCAAATCCGAAGACTCTCCCAAAAACATGAATCTCTCAGGTTGCCTTACAATCCTCCCACTACGACGAGGCACTGTCTCTGGTTGTGTATCATGTGTGATATGTGTTGCAGTTTCTTGTGGTACTTCATCTTGTACTATTGGTATTAAAGTATACATGTTCTCTCTTATTTCTTCTAGAACTATTTCACTCATGGGCTTATGGTTCATTATATAATCTTCTTCTAAAAATCGAGCATTGGCGCTAACAATGATCTTCTGATTTTAGGATTATAAAACAAACCACCTTTCGTTCCTTTAGGATATCTCACAAATAGACAAACTTCTATACGTGATTCTAACTTGTCAGTATCTCCCTTCAGCACATGTGCTGGACTACCCCATATCTGGATATGATTCAGACTAGGCTTACACCCATTCCATAATTCCATGGGAGTAGAAGAAACTGTTTTAGAAGGTACCATATTCAGAATGTACACTACTGTTTCCAGAGCATATCCCCAATGAATTTGGTAATTCTGAATAACTCATCATCGATCTAACCATTTCCATAAGAGTCTTATTCCTTCATTCTGTCACACCATTCTATTGGGGTGTACCAGGTGCAGACAATTGGGATTGAATCCCGACTTCTGATAAGTAATTCCTAAACTCTCCAAAGAGGTATTCGCCACCACGGTCAGACCGTAGTGTCTTGATACTTTTACCAAGACGTTTCTCCACATCAGCCCTATATTCTTTGAACTTGTCAAAGCATTCAGACTTGCGACGCATCAGGTAAATGTATCCGAATCTTGAATGATCGTCTATAAAGGAAACGAAGTATTCATAACCACCTCTTGCCTGGATAGACATAGGACTACACAAATCAGAATGAACCAGTTCTAACGCATCTTTGGCTCTATACCCCTTGGCCTTAAAAGGTCCCTTGGTCATTTTACCTTCCAAGTAGAATTCACATGTTGGAAAGTTTTCCAACTCTAATGAACCCAAGAGTCCATTGACTACAAGCCTTTGAATCCTACTTAAGTTAATATGACCAAGCCTTAGATGCCAAAGATACGTTTGGTTCATTTTTGAAGGTTCTTTTCTCTTATTAGAGTTAGAATATGTGTTATTAATTTCCATATTTTGCTTTGTGGGAGAAATTGGATTTAAAGTATATAAATTGCCAACCAATGCACCAAAATAGATAATCACCTTATTTCTCTTTATAACCACATTGTTACTAAAGGAAACTGAATATCCATCCAAATACAGTTTAGAAACTGAAATTAAATTCTTTCTAAAACTGGGTACATAAAGACAATTTATTAAAACTAAATTTCTATTCCTATCAAAAGATAAGTAGATGTCTCCCACTGCAACAGCCGCCACTTTAGTAGCATTGCCCATGTAGACGATTATCTCTCCTTCAAATAGTCGTCGGGTTTCCTGGAACCCCTGCAAAGAATTGCAGAAATGATCAGTGGCTCCCGTATCTACACACCAGGTGCTGGTAGATAACACCGCTAAACATGTTTCAACTATTAGAGCATAAGATATACCTTTATTATTCTGATTCCTACGAGGATAGTCCGCCTTCCAATGTCCTGACTGCTTGCAGATGAAGCACTTGCCCTTCGGCTTCTTCATTCCAGCTTTTTGTCCCTGAGGTTTATTCACTCTCTTTGCTGAAAAGACCTGTTTCTTCTTCTTCTTCTTGTCTTTCGGCTTAGAAGTAGAACCATTTTCAACATAGTGAATCTGAGAACTTTGATGAAATATACCTTCTACTGCTTGTAGTTATGTCAGAAGTTTCGCCAACGTATACTCTCTTTTGTTCATGTTATAGTTCAGGCGGAACTGCTCAAAACTTCTGGGTAGCGTTTGGAGAATTATATCGACCTGGGTCTCTCCATCAATTTCTCCTCCAAGAACTTGTATTTCATTCAGATAGGCCATCATTTTGAGGATATGATCCCTTACGGGTGCCCCTTCAGACATGGTGGTTGTCATTAGCTTTCTCATTGCCTCTTGCCTAGCAGTCCGACTCTGGTGCCCAAAGAGTTCTTTGAGATTGTTCATTATATCATAAGTTGTTGGTAAATCTTAATGCCGATGTTGCAATACATTTGACAGTGAAGCCAAAATGTAACACCACGCCATCTCATCAGCTTTTACCCATTTCTTATGATACTCAATCTCCTCTGGGGTAGAGTCACCGTCAGGTGCATCAGGGAAAGCCTCAGTCAGTACAAACTTATAGCTCTCATCAGTAAGAACAATATCCAGGTTGCTTTTCCAATCTATATAGTTTGGACCAGTAAGTTTGTTCTCTTTCAGTATAATGACATTGGGTTGAAAGTCATCCTAAGAATCACAAAAATAAACTTTGGTCAAGACTCTAAATTTAGAATAATATTGATTCCTCAAACAATACTATTTTAAATTAACCAACACCTCAAATCACCGTGAATATTGCATGCCACGTTAGTGTGGACGTATACAAATTCAACATTTGTAAGAGGAGGGTGTGACCCATTAATTTTATTATCTTGTTATCCTAACTTTATGACAAATAAAATTAATAGTTGGATTCACTTTGGTCACACAAAACAATAGTAGTGACTCCATTGGGCAGGATACTATTGAATGCGTCTAAGTGTATACCATTACTTGATACTAAGTCCATTAAATAGGATTGTGCCCCTTCAGTTGGAGAAGATCACATGCTCCTAAATAATTTCGTATAACCATCCATAAAAGGAAGTTTGATTTAGTGATCCGCAACAAACCCATCCGTTGTGGAGGGAGGCACTTAGAGCCAACACGCAAGCTTGTTGCATCACTTACAAACCAGTAATGGAGACCATGAGATTTATTTAAAATCCCTTTCCCACTTAGTTATTTAAAATGAGGATTTTAACCTATGCTAGCATACATCACATGCACATAAACATCACAGTAAATAAAAGCAATAAATTTGGAAATTAATTTTCCAACTATTATGGCCTTTTCCTTCACTGTCTTCAGTATGCTCCAACCCTAGCTGCTGCCATCTTTAGCTATTGCCATCGGGTTGAGTTATCGCATCTATCTTGCTTCTTATTCTGCTGCACCTCTGGTCCTCCAATGGCACCACGCCTCGCAAAGATACAATCCGCGATAAATATAGAATTTTACAAATATCGATCCTATATTCCATAAAGGAATGTACATATATTCTAGATCGAATAAAAATAAAATTCTAAAAATAATACAGCTCCTGCTGTATTTAATACATACAATCATGCACACAAAATAATGCCCTTGACATGGCCAAGGGTCCAATCACACACAATATCTAAATGCCATAATAGTTGGAGCCTACAACCACAAAGTTAGCACATCCTACTATTATCCTGCCTAAATTATGTATGACATGTGCATAATTAATTTGAAAACCAAAACACACAGAGGCAAACCCTAGCTCTGATACCAATTGTTGGTTAGTCCTAGGAAAACGTACCGGTTCCACCGTACAAAATTTTTTTGTACAAGTGTCGAACCTTTCCTTAAATAACCTATTGTGTTCTTTAGAAGTTAAATTAGGAATCGCAGACGGAACTTAACATCGTTGATTCCAAATTTAACTTATCTGTTCTTAATGGTTTAGATTTGAATCGCAAGTGGAACTTAACACTATTGATTCAAATCCACCTATGTTATTAATTCCATTAAATATTAATTTCCAAAATTGGCTTCCAGAACTGCATGGCGAGACACATGACCTTCTTGGATATGGGAGCAACCACCACCACCTAGACAAAGCCTTTTAAGGAAAGCTAATATTTAATTTCCTTAAATAACTCTAGGTTAACCAAAAAGAACAATCGAATCATAAGTTCGAAAAAGAAGAAAACACAAACTTGAAAAACTAATTCGAAAAACTAGATCTAATGCCTCTTGTGTTTGGAATTCTTACAAAAAGAAATAACTAGCATGATGCGGAAAACAATTGCAAATTATACCTTCTTTTTGTATGCTAATGACCTCGAGATCTTCTGCCGTATTCCTCGCCTCGCCTTGGATGTCGTGTGGGTGACGATCCTCCAAGATGAACACCACCCAAAAACTTTCTTCCTCTTCCTCTAAAATCCGGCTACCACCACCACCAAGGAGAAGAGAGCAAAAGGGAAAAGAGAAGGGAGAGGGCCGACCACCACCAAGAGAGACTCCTCCAAGAGAATAAGAATTGTCTCTCATGAAGCCTCCTCACCCCTTCTTTTATAATACTTGCCCAAGGCAAATAAGGGAAGAATTTTTACAAAAATTAAAATCTTCCAAGAGTTTTTCCTTTTCCCTTTTATTTTACCGTTTTATTTCCTCTTGATTGAATTAATCACCAAATCAATTTGGATGATGATTTTATTTTTTTTTTTTGGCCGACCACATTTCTTGGGCATCAAGCAAGGGTGGCCGACCCCTATAAGAGGAAGGAAATAATTTTTTTTATAAAATTTTATAAGATGAAAAACTTTTATAAAATTTTACAAGCTCTCTTTCCTAAAGTAGGAGTTAAAAAAGGGAAGTTCTAAAAATTAAAACCATGTTTTAAAATTTAAAACTTCTCTTATAAAATTTCCTTTTTTAACATGGTGATAGAAAATTTAAATTTTAAAACTTATCTTCCTTTTTTTTCTAAACAATGGGGATGGTTAAAAAAGAAAAGTTTTAAAATCTTTTAAGCTTTCTTTTAAAACATGTGGCCTAATTCATATAAGGAAAGTTTTTGAAATTAAAAATCTCTCTTTTAAAACTTATAGTTTTCTACAAAGAGAAGATTTTAAAAAATTCAAAACACCCCTCCTTGTTTGAATTATTGTGGCCGACCCCTACATGCTTGGTCACCAAGCAAAGGGGCGACCCTTATAGAAGAGGATGTGGCCGACCCTTGCTTGGTCACCAAGCATTGGACCGACCCCCTTCTTGGACACCAAGATGGGCTTATATTTGGATGGACTTGAGACTTTAATAAGGCTACGACAGGGACCTAGAGGAGAAATTGGTTTTTGCCTTCCGATGAGCTTGAGTATCCCGTGCTCGCCCTGAACACACAACTCAAGTTCATAAATAATAACTCATTCCACTAGAGAGTTATTATCGCACTACCGTACCAATCCCAAATTATATTATGGGCTCCTTCTTATCATGAGTGTGTTAGTCTCCCTGTGTTTAAGATAACGAATGTCCACTAATTAAGTAAGTTACTACAACTAACTTAATTAATATCTAGCTCCAAGAGTAGTACCACTCAACTTTATTGTCATGTCGGACTAAGTCCACCTGCAGGGTTTAACATGGCAATCCTTATGAGCTCCTCTTGGGGACATTCTCAACCTAGATAACTATGACACAGATTCCTTCTATAATCAACAACACACACTATAAGTAATATCATTTCCCAACTTATCGGGCATATTAATTTATCGAGCTAAACCTCACCCTTTGATAAGTCAAAGAAATAAATATTAAACATATGTGCATGTTATTATATTAGGATTAAGAGCACACACTTCCATAATAACTAAGGTCTAGTTCTTTTATTAAGTCAGTACAAAAAGAACTTACCTAAATGATCCTACTCAATACACTTAGAGTGTATCAGTGTAATTTATTAATCAAGATAAACTAATACTTAATTACACTATGACTATTCCGATGGTTTGTTCTTTTCCATCTTAATCGTGAGCAACTATTTATAATTTATAAAGAACCGACAACATGATCTTCTGAGAGTGACATCACACTCCATGTTATCTACTATATAAATTAATTGAACAATTACATTTAACAAATAAATGCAGATATTGACCAATGTGATTCTTTTATTTCAAAAATAAAAGTTTACAAAAGCTAGGATTTTAGTATACACTCCAACACTTGGGAGGTCCACTTGGATGGGACGTCCGGATTCCACCGCCATATGACAAGGAAGACTTCGCCTTTTGGAGGAATCAGCTGGAGACATGGTTCCAAATGGATTGGGACCAATGGGTTGTCTTGAGTGACCCATTTGAAGCTCCTACGAACAATAAGGGTAAACACCTCCGACCTCGGCATTGGACGGAAGAGCAACGAGAGCAATCGGAGGCGGAAAAGGAGGTAACGAGAGTTTTGCATAATTTACTACCTTCTAATATTTTGTTGAGTGTAGGTGAAACCACAAATGCAAGTGATCTTTGGAAAAAGATCATTGCCTATCATGAAGACCCTACACAAGTTCAAGGAGTGGAAGAGCCCAAAGAGAAGGGCTCATTGGTCCAAGAAGAGAAGGACTAATCCGATGTTGATGAGAGGTCAACATTCACGGAGGAAAAGGAAGAGGTGGAAGAGAATGTTGGTGCAATCATGCCTTGGGTGTTTTCAATGTGTTGACAACTATTTAAGTTTAGGTTAATACGTTTGGATCTAACGTGTGCTACAAGTTTTGCAGGAAGAAGTCCAAGAAGGTCGAGTACCGGAGTCTTGGCAGGATAAAGTCCTTGCAGGTCAGAAGACTGGGTGTAAGGAAAAAGAAGTCCAAGGAGGTCGAGGACTGGAGGCTTGGCAAGAAAGTCCAGAGATATGTTCATCTGGCACGATGTATTATTTGGAAAACCAGCAAGCAATCGATTGGTAAATCGATTGAGGCACAAAAATGAACAGAATACTACTGAATCGATCAGTCGATCGATTGGAGGAAACCAATCGATCGGCCGATCGATTGACAGCCTCTACGCGAGAGTACAGAATGAACTTGGATCGATCAGCCGATCGATTGGCATAATCCAATCGATCGGGCGATCGATTCACATACTTTGCGCAAGAGCACAGTGCGAACCTGGATCGATCAGTCGATCGATTGGGTACACCCAATCGATCGGTTGATCGATTCACAAGGTTTCTGCAGAAGGAGGAGTGCGATTTTGAATCAATCAGTCGATCGATTGGAGGTAACCAATCGATCGGCCGATCGATTGGAGGTAACCAATCGATCGGCCGATCGATTTAATTGACTGAATCGATCCAGTGTTGACTCAATCAATCGGGACGGCGCTCAACGAGTAGATTTGAGTCGATTGGAGATGTCCTCAATCGATCAAAGGCGACGATCTCGTGACAAACGGCTAGTTTTGAAGATGAATAAAAAGGGGAAGAAGTACTATAGCAATACAACTCTTGTATACTCATTGTGCTAAGCAAAAAGAGATCTCTCACAGTGATTTCAAAGAAAAAGATTTGAGTCTCTTCCTCCTAAACCTAGATCTCATCTTGTAAGAGGAAGAGGCAACCCTTGTAAAGGTTTCTCCACCTTCATTTGTGATAACGAGAAGGAGAAGTTCATATTGGAGCTTGATCGTGTGGGTGTGTGTGCCTTGGATTAGTCACCTCAAGGAGATGGAGACCAAGTAAACCAAGGAGTTAGCATTGATCTCTTGTTTTCTTGCTTTTCATTTCTTTCTATTTGCTTCCGCTAACGAGTTGTAGGTGAAAAATCGAAGAAAGGCTATTCACCCTCCTCTAGCCAAACGCAAAGGTCCTATCATTGAAGGAGAAAGAAGAGGTGGAAGAGGAGAGATCTTCCACATCCTTAAGAGATGAAGAAGTGGAAGAGTCCACATCCTCAAGTGAAGAGGAAGAAATAGAAGATGATGCCATCTCTACATTGCAAGAAAAATCAAATGAAGGATCAAGCATCAACCCTACAAGCAAAGGTATAAAGATTTCAATTATTAAAGATAAAAATTATATCATTTGCTTTGAGTGTAGGGAGCATGGGTACTACAAGAGCAAATTCCCCAAATTGGCCAAGAAGAAGAGCCAAGTAGCAACAAAGGGTAAAGAAAAGCTCAAGGAGACCAACCCCACAATAAAGAGAAGCAAGGAGCACAATGTGTTCTTTTCTTGCAATCAGAGAGGACATTACCGAAGTCAATGTCCTAAAGGGAAGAAGCCAATCAAAGTTAGAGGAGGAAGCACAAGTCTAGGGGGAGCTTTTAAGAGTAAACCCAAGGTAAACTTTAATAGTGCAATTCCTCTTAGTCATGATAAAATGCATATTAGGAATAATTCCTATCATTTTAATGCTAATTATCATGAAAGTAGGAAGCATGATGGCACTAAGGGAAAATACATTCCTCCTCATGCTAGAACTACCGCACCTAAGGTTAGGAAGGTAGACAACAATTTAGGCAATAACTCTAAGGATTATAGATATTTGCCTAGATATAGAAATGCTCATAGGGGTCAAGAAAAATCCAAATCTATGGATTCAATGACCGAAAACCAAGTCTTGAGGTCAAGACTTGATAACTTAGAAAGGACCCTAGCAAGAATGGAAAATATTCTTAAGGGTCAAAATGAGCAAAACCTAGGAAAAGCTAGACAAGAGCCATCCAATGGCTATAGAGGTTTGGGATACAAACCTAAAGCCAAGAAGGATGTGACTACCTTTCATAGGGTTCCATATAGCTATGGGACCAACCCTAGGTGTAGAGGTCAAGCCAAAGATACTAGGGAGGGAATTCCTAAAAGTACTTTTGGCAAGATCAATGTGACTAAGACTTCTAAGAAGTCTAACAAAGCCATAAAGAAGGTCACAAGGGAGGTCATCCCTAAAGTTGATCTAGTAAAGGTGACTAAGGCTCCAAAAAGGTCAAACAAAGTCACAAAGAAGGTTACAAGGGAAGTTATTCCTAGACGTGACCTAGTAGAAGTGACCAAGGCTTCTAAGAAGCCTAGAAAGGTCCTCAGGAAGGTATATAGGGAAGTCATCCCTAGTGAATACCTAGAGCATCCAAGGAGCACCAATAGGTTTTGGGTTTCTAAGAGCATATTCTCTACACTCTAGATGGGTTTAGAGAGTATCAACTCAAATTGGAAGGGTAGTTAACCCAACCTTATTAAAGTTGACACTTGAGAGCATTTTCAAGGTTATTATTAATCTTTGAAAATGAAAAGGAGTATGGGGTTACTCTTTAAAAGAGTAATATATGTGCCAAAATTTGAAGGATTTGAACTTAATTTAAATTGACACATTTAGAAAAAGATAAGAAATGGCAAGTTGGGGGTTTTGGCATTCTCTTCGAAGGTTAAAGGCGAATCTAAGCCTTAATTTGATGTCATTTACTCCTTGAAAGAGTAAAATGTGTCATACTTTGACGAATTTGTTTAATTTAAAATGACACAAATGCAAAAAGAAATTCCAAGTTGGAAATTTGGTATTCTATTGAGGGGTTAAGGGAAAATTTAAACCTTAATCAAATTAATTACTCTTTGGAAGAGTAAGTTGTGCCAAACCTTGAGGAATCACATCAAAGGTAAGTTGGCACACTTGGAGAAAGGATAAGAAATGTCTAGTTGAGATATTAGTATGTTCTTAAGGGATTAAGAGAAAAATTAAGTCTCAATCTAAATGTTTGATTCTTAAAGAGATTAATATGTGACAAACAAATATTTGAGGATTGAATTCTTAATTTCAATTGACACAAATAAAAAGGGGGTAAAAGAAATGCTAAGTTGGGTTTTGGCATTCCTTCAAGAGATAAGCAATCTATGCTTAATTTTAAGGTTTTAGCTAAGGTTTAAGGATACTTAGATAGATTATCTAGGTGCATTTTTTATGCTAAAATTCCATGATTGATTGCCTATCATATGTCATGACATCATGCGTTGCATTCATGATTATTATGAAAAATATAAAAATACCATGTCATGTCATACATACATCATGTCGTTATAGGAAATTTTCTTTTGAAAGATTGCTTATTTTGATGTATGCCATTAATCATCATGAATCATGTCAATCTCCTTGTAATTAAGGACAAAAGGCATTTATTATGAATGGAAGTGTCCCAACAAGTGGGATCATATCAAGTGATATCCTAGATGGATAATCTTGATTTTCACAATGCCTAGATAGAGATGCATGATCCCTTAGTTTAGGGTAAAACCAAATATACATCTCACAAAAAATCATAAGGTAACTTGTATGTGTTTTGGTACACATTAGATACAAGTGAGATGTTAGGATGGTGAACAAAACTCAAGATGTTGATTTATTGCATCTTGTTGAGTTTTAGGTTCATCAAAACACATAGTTATGTGTCTTCTAATCATTGGGAAAGCTAATGTACAAGTCATGTGCATTGAGCCCAAAGAACATGGCTGGATATTGGTTTTGAAAATTATTTTAAAATACTTTTGGAAAACCTTGGTGAAGACTATCTTTTTGATAGTAATCATCATTGAAAAGTTAGACACAAACTAGGAGAAAACATTGAAGTTTTCAAGACTTTTCAAGTTTGTGTCAATCTTTGAAAATAGGAAGTATTTTCATAGAAAACTATGTTTCCTTGATAGTATATACCCTAAGTAGTGTCTACATGAATTTTTGTGATTTTTCAAATTTTGTAAAATTTTTGGGGAGTTTCTGAATTTCGTTGAAACTGAATTTCAGAGAAATCAGAAACCCAATCGATCAGCCGATCAATTGGATTGGATTCAATCGATCAACCGATCGATTGGGAAGCCAATTCCTGCAAACAGAGGGGTATTGAATCGATCAGCCGATCGATTGACCCAGGTTGGATCGATTAGTTGATCGATTTAGAGGGAATTTCTGCGAGCGGTAGCTTGCGGAATCGATCAATGGATCGATTGAAGTGATTTCAATCGATTGAGTCCCAACTTCAATCGATTGAGAAGTCTGATTTTGGCTAGAAAAGCTTGATTTCAGCACTTCAAGTCACTTCGAGTCCCGTTAACCATTCCAAACCCCTTAGAATACATTTGTATATATTTAGGGGGGGGGGGTTTCTTGATAAAAATAGGTATGGATTGGTTAAGATATATCAAAATGAAGTTTAGGATGGGGTTAGTTTCAATTTCAAAATTTGGAACCTTAAAACTTCAAGTTTTGGTTTTCAAGGATCTTTAACCATTCCTAACCCTTTGGAATATATTTGTATACACTTACGAGTTTTCATGATGAAAACAAGCATGGTTTGGTTAATGTCGACTTAGGTAAAGTTTAGGTTGAGGTTAATTTCATTATTAAATTTTTTAACCTCAAAACTTCGAGTTTTGAGTTTCCTTACTATTTAGGAACCCCAAGTCATTGTTGGTGCAATAATAGAAGTTTGATCATATTTTTAGGGGGAGTTACTCTTTGAAAACATAAAAATCTTTTCAAAGATCTTGGAAGGTGGGTTAAACCTTCATGTTGGATAATACTCAGGGTCGAGTATTGGGGAGCAATGGAAGACTAGTTATCTTCATTACTAGGATGATAAATGCTCTCGGATGAGCATTGTCGAGTAGATTACTGCTCAAGGGGGAGCATTGGATTAATGAAGGGGATCAGACCTTCATTGGTAAAGTGAAAAATGGTCTTGGATGAGCATTGAAAAGAAGATTACTGCTCAAGGAGGAGCATTGCATACCATGAATGGGAGTTTCATTGAGAGGTTGATGCATGCTATAGGATGGGCATTGTGAAGTGAAGTAGAGTTCAAGGGGGAGCTTTGGAGACAATGGAGGCTATGAGATCTTCATCGTGGGGTTGTTAACAACATATGAGGTTGTAAACAATGTAGAGGTAACTCTTGTGGAGAAGAGTGTGTTTTCAGTTTTTGATGTGTGACAAAGGGGGAGAATGGAAGGTTAAGTTAGGCCTTCATCTCAAGAAGGGGGAGTTTGCCCTCTAGGAAAGGGAGAGAATGAAGGAAACCTTCATTCATGCTTTGTCATGAAAGGGTTAAGGCTATGGGATCTAGCCTTGGTATAAAGAAGGGTTAAGGCTATAGGATTTAGCTTTGTGATAAAGAAGAGGTTAAGGCTATGGAATTTAGCCTAACTTAAAGGTATTGTCAAACATCAAAAAGGGGGAGATTGTTGGACTAATTTTCCCTAGGTCAAGTTTGACCAGTTTGACTAAGCTGTAGTTGAGTCAAGCTAGAGTCGAGATTTGAGTTTTGATGTTTGACAATATATGGAGATTGCTAGGGCAATCGTCCGGTTGTGGAGATGGTTAAAAGGTTGACCAGGTTGAGAAGAAGACAAGTCAAGTAGGTCAGGGATGACAGGAGACTTGACTGGGTAAGTCCTAACTGGAGGTTAGGCGTCTGGAAGTCCTAACTGGAGGTTAGGCAGTGGAGAAGTCCTAACTGGAGGTTAGGCAGTGGTGAAGTCCTAACTGGAGATTATGCAATGGTGAAGTCCTAACTGGAGGTTAGGCAGTGGTGAAGTCCTAACTGGAGGTTAGGCAGTGGAGAAGCCCTAACTGGAGTTTAGGCATCTGGGAAAGTCCTAACTGGAGGTTAGGAAAGAGAGAAGTCAAGTAGGTCAAGGTTGACAGGAGACTTGACTGGGAAAGTTCTAATTGGAGATTAGGCAAAGGTAAGTCCAATAGGAAGGTTGGCAAGAGTGAAAATCCAAGTAAGTCAGTATTGACCAGACTTGGTGGTGAAAGTCCTGATAAGTGAGATCAAGCAATTGGAAAGTCCTAGTATAGCTAGGCAAAGGAAAAGTCCTGGTGAGGAGCCAGGCAATTGAAAAGTTCAAGTGTGATCTTGGCAAAGCAAGTCCTAGGGTGATTTGGCTAGGAGAACCTGACAACTAGGATGAGGCTGATGGAAGCTCCAGAAGGCAAGGCGTGAAGGACAGGGAGATATCTGAGGGACGCAAGGTTGATGGAGGAGGCTAGAAGACTAGTTTGAGGTTGGTCGGGAGTAGTCAAATGCTAGGCGTGCAAACCCAACAGGTCACGGTTGACCGAGAGTTGGGTTTGGGATGTTGGACTTGAGTTTGAGTCAAGTCCAGGGTGTTCAATCGATCGGGCGATCGATTGAATAGGCTCCAATCGATTAGCTGATCGATTGGAGTGTGCTGCGATTGTTGGGATGGGCCAATCGATTGGCCGATCGATTGGGGTCAGGAAATCGTGAGCACAGTAGCTTTCCCAATCTATCGGACGATCGATTGGGAGCTGCCAATTGATCGGTCGATCGATTGGGTAGTAAAAGCTCTCGCGCGGACGCGAGAGCACAGAAAGGCTCTGAATCGATCGATCGATCGATTTAGGCAGTCCCAATCGATCGGTCGATCGATTAGGAAGTGACCATTGCGCAGGTTAAAGGCGATGGACGACTAGGATTGCTGGGTGCTGACGTGGCAATCGATTGGGAATGGATTGGATCGATTGGGAGCACTGTTTAAAGCCTTGGCGGAGCATTTTCTCTGTGGTTCTTTGCGAGCTTTCTCCTACGATTTGTGTGCGATTCACCGACGATTTTCTCCGATCTTCTCTTCCAGTTCTTGAAGGCTCTTGGGGTGCATTCCCAAAGTTCAAGAGGCAACAACAAGCAACAAGTAAGCAAAAAGAGAGTGTTTCTATTTGTATTTGTATTTCTTCTTCTTGTGTGAGTTGTTTGTTTATGTGAGAGTTTGTACAAGGCTTCTTCGCCTTCGGCTTCGATTGAGAAGGAGGGTTTTCATAGTGGAGATAGTGCCGTGTGTGGATCCTTGGATTAGTCACCTCTTCTTGAGGTGGATACCAAGTAAATCCGTGTGTTAGCATTGTGTGTGTTTGTATTTTACTTTCCGCTGCATATCAAGACGAACCAAGCACAAGCGCGCGACGAGACGCTATTCACCCCCCCTCTAGCGGACATCACGGTCCCAACACGGATAAGTCTTGTGTATACAAGAAGTGTGATGGAAACGTGGTGGTATTTCTTATACTATACGTAGATGATATTTTGTTAGTTGGCAACAATATCAAAGTGTTGTCGGAAGTAAGGGTATGTTTGTCCAAGAAATTCGATATGAAGGACTTGGGAGAATGCGCATATATTCTCAGGATCAAAGTAATAAATGATCGCAAGAAAAAAATATTGTGTTTATCCCAAGCTTCATATATCGATACTATCCTAGCTCGTTTTAGCATGCAAGACTCCAAGAAAGGTTTTCTACCTTTTCGGCATGGTGTATCTTTATCTAAAGAGATGTCTCTGAAGACATCAAAAGAGTTAGAAGAAATGAAAGCAGTTCCTTATGCTTCAGCTGTAGGAAGTCTAATATATACTATGTTATGCATGAGACCGGATATCTGTTTTACCGTGGGCATGGTTAGCAGATATCAAAGTAATCCAGGACAGGGACATTGGACTGCCGTAAAGCATATATTAAAGTACCTGAGAAGGACTAGAGATATATGTTGGTTTACCAAGCAGATGATTTGCTCCCCGTGGGTTACACGGATTCTGACTTCCAATCAGATAAGGACAATAGTAAGTCTACATCAGGCTATGTGTTTACTTTAGGAGGTGGAGCCATAGCATAAAGGAGTGTTAAGCAGAAATGCATTTCAGACTCAACCATGGAAGCTGAGTATGTGTTAGCCTCTGACGCAACCAAAGAAGTTGTATGGCTCAGGAACTTTTTGATGGACTTAGATGTGATTTCTGGTTTGCCCAAAATCATCACAATTTATTGTGATAATAGTGGTGCAGTAGCAAACTCGAAGGAACCACTAGCCCATAAGGCGAGTAAACACATTGAGCGCAAGTACCACCTGATACGAGACATCGTAAAGCGAGAAGAAGTTGTTGTCACCAAGATTGCATCAGCAGATAACCTGGAAGATCCTTTCACTGAGGCCCTTCCTAAGAAAGCTTTTGATTGGCATGTTGAGGGGATGGGAATCAAATGTATGGTAGCGTTTATGACAACATAGTCTTTTAGTATAAGTGGGAGATTGTTAGAGTGTATACTAAAAGTCTAGCTTTTTGTAAATATTTATTTTGAAATAAAAATTACATTGGTCAAATATCTACATTTATGCTAAGTGTAGTTGTCCATTTAATTTATATTGTAGATAACATGGTGTGAGTAGACACACAGAAGTTCATGTTATCAGTTCCTTATAAATTATAAATAGTAGCTCACAACCAAGATGAAATGAGACAAACCATTGGAGTGGTTGTAGTGTAATTGGTATTAGTTTATCTTTACTATAAAATTACACTAGTACACTATGAGTGTATTGAGCAAGACCATTTGAGGTAGTTTCTTTTTATACTGACTACATAAAAGAACAAAACCTCTGTTATTATGGAAGTGCGTACTCTTAATCATGATATAATAACAAACACCTATACTTAATATTTATTTCTTTAATTTATCAAAGGGTGTGATTATGTCGTTAAACCAATAAGCCCGATAAGTTGGGAAATGATATTATTTATATGGTGTGTTGTTGATTATAGAATGAAACTGTGTCCTAGTAATCTAGGTTGATGATGTCCCTTTGAGGAGCTCATAAGGATTGTCATGTAAACCCTGCAGGTGGACTTAGTCCGACATGACAATAAGGTTGAGTGGTACTACTCTTGGAGCTAGATATTAATTAAGTGAGTTGTCGGTAACTCATTTAATTAGTGGACATTCGATATCTTAAGCATAGGGAGATTAACATACTCATGATAAGAAAGAGCCCATATAGTAATATGGGATTGGTGCGATAGTTAATAATAACTTTTTAGTGGTATGAGTTATTATTGATGAACTCGAGTTGGGTGTTCGGGGCGAACACGGGAAGCTCAAGTTCATCAGGAGACCAAAATCAATTCCTCCTCTCGGTCCCTATTGTAGCCTCTTATTTATAAAGCCTTATATCCACTTAGAGCCAAGCTTCTTACCCATCTCTTAGTGGCCGGCCAAGCCAAGCTTGGAGCCTAAGCTAGGGCCGGCCAAGCCAAAGGATGGAGGCAAGATCAATGGCTGACCAAGCTTGGAGCCTAAGCAAGGTGGCTGACCACACATTAAATAAAAGGGTGATTATAAATTTTAAAATCTTTCCTTATGTGGAAGCCATGATTTTAAAAGAGAGTTTTAAATTTTAAAATCTTTCCTTTTATAGTTTTCTACAAAGGATTAAGAGAAATGCTTGATATCTTTCCTTATTTGTAGTTAAGAGGAAGATTTTAATTTTTCATAAAACTTTCCTTTTTTGTAACCATCCACATGTTTTAAAAGAGAGACTTTAATTTATAAAATTTTCCTTTTATAACTAACAAGGGATTTAAAAGAGAAATTTTTTAAATCCCTTGGAGGCCAGCGACATCAATTGTGGGGGATATCTTGGTGGCCGGTTGATTGAAGGAGAAGAAGAAGAGAATGAAGCTCTCTTGTCTAGCATCCCTTGGAGGTTAGTTGGTGGTCGGATCTTGGAAGCAAAGGAAGAACCTTGGGTGGATTTCCTCTTGGAAGATCGTCGCTCACACGACGTCCAAGAGAAGGAGAGGAATACAATAGAAGATCAAGAGGTCTATAAGCTACAAAAGGTATAACTAGTTATTAGTTTCCGCATCATAACTAGTTCATCTTTTGTATAGATCTTGAAAAACCAAACACAAGAGGTTATCGGTTTTAGTTATCATTTTTGTTATTGATTTTATTTTTTGATTTCATGTTTCGATAATGTGTTTCTATTGAGGTCTCTATAGTTAAATCTTATTTACTGTAAGAAGTTAAATATCTGATTTCTTTGTGAGGTTTTGTTTAGAAAGTGGTGGATGATCTCATACCCAAAAAGGCCTAGTGCCTCGCCATGTTTAACTTGGAAGCCGATCTTTGTAATAGATATTTGATAACTTCTGTAATATGGTTTAACTAAGGAAAATCACATCGGTTGAACTTGGAGTAAGAATGTTAAGTTTCGTTCCCAATCCAAGTTTAACTTCTAAAGAAAAATTTGGATTAATAATGTTAAGCATCGTTTGCAATCCAAATTTAACTTTAGTAGAGCACATGGATAGTTCTATGCTTGTACAAATTTTTGTACAAGAGAACTAGGACGGTATTCTGAGTAGCAACCAATACTCTGATTCGCGCGAGGGTCGTTGGCGGTTTAAATAAGGAGTGTGTGGGACAAAGAAAGAGTGCGATCATACCAGCACTAATGCATTGGATCTCATCAGAACTCTGAAGTTAAGCGTGCTTGGGCGAGAGCAGTACTAGGATGGGTGACCCCCTGGGAAGTCCTCGTGTTGCACCTAATTTTTATTTATATATTTTTTATTTTTTTTGTAATAAAAATGTGTTATCAGCGAGTCTATTTTTCGTGGGTTGTTTAAATGTTAATGTAACTATCCCCCCGGAAGGTGGCGCAGATCACTGGGAAGCCGCGTCGGTTTGATTTTTTAACGGTTGATTTTTTTTGTTTGTTGTTGTTTTCATGTTTTTTCGTCGGGGGGAGGGCGGAGGGTTGAGGATTCGCGGTAGCGCTTCGTTAATTTTACATCCTCGTATCATGGTAAATTGATGAGATTAAATCTGAGTGAATGGTCAAGATCGGTCGGAACCAGTTGAATGGTCAGGATGGCTAGATCTTAATGAACGGCTCTGATCATCGGAGATCTACACAGATTGACTTGAATCAGCCAGATCTTGATGAACGATGAGAATTAATTATATCTGAGCCCTATGATCAGTTCGCTTCAAATTTGATCCAATGGTTAATTGTTAATTTTTTTATCATGTTTATTGAGTTGGATTCGAATTGCGAGTTTTGTTATAGTACTTCTTGCTTTTTATAGATTGGATTTCAACTTATAATTATGGCAGTTATCAGTGCATCACCTTGATTTATTTATTTGTTTTTTTAGCGGGAGGTGTTGTACTATTTGCTTGCGGGAGGGTTGATTCGCACGAGGGCCGTTGGCGGTTTAAATAGGGGGAGTGTGGTAAAAAGTATGGGTGCGATCATACTAGTACTAATGCAGCGGAACTCATCAGAACTCCGAAGTTAAGCGTGCTTGGGCGAGAGCAATACTAGGATGGGCGACCCCCTGGGAAGTCCTCGTGTTGCACCTATTTTTATTTTAGTATTATTATTATTTTAATAAAAATGTGTTATTAGTGTGTCTATTTTTCGTGGGTTGTTTATTTGTTAATTTTTTATTTATTTATTTTTTTCCCCTTCCCCCGGAAGGCGGTGGTGACCGCATGGGAAGCTGCCGTGTTGCACCTATTTTTATTTTAGTATTATTATTATTTTAATAAAAACGTGTTATTAGTGTGTCTATTTTCTGTGGGTTGTTTATTTGTTAATTTTTATTTATTTATTTTTTTGTTCCCTTCCCCCGGACGGTGGTGACCGCATGGGAAGCTGGGTGGTTTGTTTCTTTAACTTTTAATTTTTCGATTTTTGTTGTCTGGTTGTTTCGTCGGGGGGAGGGAGGGCGGCGACGGAGGGTTGATTCGCGTGAGGGTCGTTGGCGGTTTAAATAGGGAGCGTGTGTTTGAAAGGTTGAGTGTGATCATACCAACACTAATGTACCGGATCCCATCAGAACTCCGAAGTTAAGCTTGCTTGGGCGAGAGCAGTACTAGGATGGGTGACCCCCTGTGAAGTCCTCGTGTTGCACCTAATTTTTAATTTTATTTATAATTTTTTATTTTTTTGTAATAAAAATATGTTATCAGTGGGTCTATTTTTCGTGGGTTGTTTAAATGTTAGTGTGATTATCCCCCCAAAAGGTGGCGCTGACCATTGGGAAGCCGTAGCGGTTTGATTATTTAACCGTTGATTTTTTTTGATTTTGCTGTTTTCAGGTTTTTTCGTCGGTGGGAGGGTGGAGGATTCGTGGTAGCGCTTTGTTAATTTTATTTCCTCGGAGCGTGGTAAATTGATGAGATTAAATCTGAGTGAATGGTCAAGATCGATCAGAACTAGTTGAATGGTCAGGATGGCTAGATCTTAATGAATTGCTCTGATCATCAGAGATCTACACAGATTGAATAGAATGAGCCAGATCTTGATGAACGATGAGAATTAATTATATCTAAGCCCTATGATCAGTTTGCTTCAGATTTGATCCAATGGTTAATTGTTGATTTTTTATCATGTTTATTGAGTTGAATTCGTATTACGAGTTTTGTTATAGTACTTGTTATTTTTTATGGATTGGATTTCAACTTATAATTATGCTAGTTATCAGTGCGTCACCTTGATTTATTTTTTTGTTTTTTTAGTGGGAGGTGTTGTACTGTTTGCTTGCGGGAGGGTTGATTCACACGAGGGCCGTTGGCGGTTTAAATAGGGAGAGTGTGGTATAAAGGTTGGATTCGATCATACTAGCACTAATGCATCGGATCCCATCAGAACTCCGAAGTTAAGCGTTCTTGGGCGAGAGCAGTACTAGGATGGGTGACCCCTTGGGAAGTCCTCGTGTTGCACCTATTTTTATTTTAGTATTATTATTATTTTAAGAAAAACATGTTATTAGTGTGTCTATTTTCCGTGGGTTGTTTATTTGTTAATTTTTTATTTTTTTTAATTTTTTGTTCCCTTCCCCAGAAGGCGGTGGTGACCGCATGGGAAGCTGCAGTGGTTTGTTTATTTAGCTTTTAATTTTTCGATTTTAGTTGTCTGGTTTTTTCGTCCTGGGGAGGGAGGGCGGCGGCGGAGGGTTGATTCGCGCGAGGGCCGTTGGAGGTTTAAATAAGGAGCGTGGGGGACAAAGAATGGGTGCGATCATACCAGCACTAATGCACCGGATCTCATCAGAACTCCGAAGTTAAGCGTGCTTGGGCGAGAGCAGTACTAGTATTGGTGACCCCCTGGGAAGTCCTCGTGTTGCACCTAATTTTTATTTATATTTTTGTAATAAAAATGTGTTATCAACGGGTCTATTTTGCGTGGGTTGTTTAAATGTTAATGTGACTATCCCCCCGGAAGGTGGCGCAGACCGTTGGGAAGCCGCATTGGTTTGATTATTTAACGGTTGTTTTTTTTTTGTTTGTTGTTGTTTTCATGTTTTTTCGTCGGGGGGAGGGCGGAGGGTTGAGGATTCGCGGTAGCGCTTCGTTAATTTTATTTTCTCGGATCGTGGTAAATAGATGAGATTAAATCTAAGTGAACGGTCAAGATCGTCCGTAACCAGTTGAATGGTCAGGATGACTAGATCTTAATGAAGGACTCTGATCATCAGAGATCTACACAGATTGACTAGTATCAGCCAGATCTTGATGAATGACGAGAATTAATTATATCTGAGCCCTATGATCAGTTTGCTTCAGATTTGATTCAATGGTTAATTGTTGATTTTTTATCATGTTTATTGAGTTAGATTCGTATTACGAGTTTTGTTATAGTAGTTCTTATTTTTTATGAATTGAATTTCAACTTATAATTATGGCAGTTATCAGTGCGTCACCTTGATTGATTGATTTATTTATTTTTTTAGCGGGAGGTGTTGTTCTATTTGCTGACGAGAGGGTTGATTCATGTAAGGGTCGTTTGCGGTTTAAATAGGGAGAGTGTGGTAGAAAGAATGGCTGCGATCATACCAACACTAATGCACCGGATCCCATCAGTACTCCGAAGTTAAACGTGCTTGGACAATAGTAGTACTATGATGGGTGACCCCTTGGGAAGTCGTCGAGTTGCACCTATTTTTATTTTAGTATTATTATTATTTTAATAGAAACGTGTTATTAGTGTACCTATTTTCTGTAGGTTGTTTATTTGTTATTTATTTATTTATTTATTTTTTTGTTCCCTTCCCCCGGAAGGCGGTGGTGACCGCATGGGAATCATCGGTGGTTTGTTTATTTAACTTTTAATTTTTTGATTTTTGTTGTCTAGTTGTTTCGTCAGGGGGAGGGAGGGCAGCGTCGGAGGGTTGATTCGCGAGAGGCCGTTGGCAGTTTAAATAGGGAGCGTGTGGGAGAAAGGATGAGTGTGATCATACCAGCACTAATGCACCGGATCCCATCAGAACTCCGAAGTTAAGCATGCTTGGTCGAGAACAGTACTAGGATGGGTGACCGCATGGGAATCATCAGTGGTTTGTTTATTTAACTTTTAATTTTTTGATTTTTGTTGTCGGGTTGTTTCATCGGGGGGAGGGAGGCCGGCGACGGAGGGTTGATTCGCGAGAGGGCCGTTGGCAGTTTAAATAGGGAGCGTTTAGGAGAAAGGATGGGTGCGATCATACCAACACTAATGTATCGGATCCCATCAGAACTCCGAAGTTAAGCATGCTTGGTCGAGAACAGTACTAGGATGGGTGCCCCCTTGGGAAATCCTCGTGTTGCACCTAATTTTTATTTTTATTTTTATTTTTTATTTTTTATTTTGTTTGTAATAAAAATGTGTTATCAGTGGGTCTATTTTTCGCGGGTTGTTTAAATATTAATGTGACTATCCCCCTGGAAGGTGGCGTTGACAGCTAGGAAGCCGCAGCGGTTTGATTATTTAACGGTTATTTTTTTTGTTTGTTGTTATTTTTAGGTTTTTTCGTCCGGGGGAGGGCGGAGGGTTGAGGATTCGCGGTAGCACTTCGTTAATTTTACATCCTCGGATTGTGGTAAATTGATGAGATTAAATCTGAGTGAACGGTCAAGATCGCCCGGAACCAGTTGAATGGTCTGGATGGCTAGATCTTAATGAACAACTCTGATCATCAGAGATCTACACAGATTGACTAGAATCAGTCAGATCTTGATGAACGACGAGAATTAATTATATCTGAGCCCTATGATCAGTTTGCTTCAGATTTGGTCCAATGGTTAATTGTTAATTTTTTATCATGTTTATTGAGTTGGATTCGTATTACGAGTTTTGTTATAGTACTTCTTATTTTTTATGGATTGGATTTCAACTTATAATTATGTCAGTTATCAATGCGTCACCTTGATTTATTTATTTATTTTTTAGCGGGAGACGTTGTACTGTTTGCTTGCAGAAGAGTTGATTCGTACGAGGGTCGTTGGCGGTTTAAATAGGGAGAGTGTGGTAGAAGGAATGAGTGCAATCATACCAGCACTAATGCACTGGATCCCATCAGAACTTCGAAGTTAAGCGTGCTTGGGCGAGAGCAGTACTAGGATGGATGACCTCGTGGGAAGTCCTCGTATTGCATCTATTTTTATGTTAGTATTATTATTATTTTAATAAAAACGTGTTATTAGTGTGTCTATTTTCCGTGGGTTATTTATTTGTTATTTATTTATTTATTTTTTTTCCCTTCCCCTGGAAGGCGGTGGTGACCGCATGGGAAGCTGCTGTGGTTTGTTTATTTAACTTTTAATTTTTCGATTTTTGTTGTCTGGTTGTTTCGTCGGGGGGAGGGAGGGCGGTGGCGGAGGGTTGATTCATGCGAGGGCCGTTGGCGGTTTAAATAGGGAGCGTGTGGTAGAAAGTATGGGTGTGATCATACCCGCACTAATGCACCGGATCCCATCAGAACTCTGAAGTTAAGCGTGTTTGGGCGAGAGAAGTAATTGGATGGGTGACCCCCTAGGAAGTCCTCGTGTTGCACCTAATTTTTATTTTTATTTTTTATTTTTTATTTTTTTGTAATAAGAATGTGTTATCAGTGGGTCTATTTTTCACGGGTTGTTTAAATGTTAATGTGATTATCCCCCCGGAAGGTGGCGCTGACTGCTAGGAAGTCGCAGCGGTTTGATTATTTAACGGTTGTTTTTTTGTTTGTTGTTGTTTTCAGGTTATTTCGTCGGGGGGAGGGCGGAGGGTTAAGGATTTGCGATAGCGCTTCGTTAATTTTATTTCTCGGATCGTGGTAAATAGATGAGATTAAATCTGAGTGAACGGTCAAGATCGGCTGTAACCAGTTGAATGGTCAGGATGGCTAGATCTTAATGAACGACTTTAATCATCAGAGATCTACACAGATTGACTAAAATCAACCAGATCTTGATGAACGATGAGAATTAATTATATCTGCGCCCTTTGATCAGTTTGCTTCAGATTTGATCCAATGGTTAATTGTTGATTTTTTATCATGTTTATTGAGTTGGATTCGTATTACGAGTTTTGTTATAGTACTTCTTATTTTTTATGGATTGGATTTCAACTTATAATTATAGCAGTTATCAGTGCCTCCCTTCTACCCTATGGGATGCTTAAGCTGAAAGGTCCATTGGTTAAATCATGGCTGCCAGCACAGAAACAAATGCAAATACAATTTTCGAGCGTGCTGATGAACACAACTATAATGCCACTACATTTAGTTTTTGATTAAATTTTCTTAGCTCATTATTGCAAAGTATAATTCTATTGTTATTTTATCCAGTTATATGCTTCAAGCTTACATTTGGGTCATCTAACTATGGACCTGGAAAGGGCTAATAAAGTTTTCAAATATCGAGTGAAAGAGTTACTGAGTGCCCCTACTATTCCAGTAATAAAATAGTCCAATTACACGGAATAATAGAGGCACAAGAAGAGCTTATCACGGGTATGGAGAAAACTCAACAAAAACGTCGTTGATTGCTACAATCCCAAGAGATAGATAAGAAGAATGTAGAGGTTCAGTTACAAAGTAGTAAGTCCAAGCCTCAAGTGGAGAGAGCCCTGAAAGAGAAAGCTCTCTCAGATTTAACTCTCCAGACTACTTTACTAGAAGAACTAAAATCATCCCATGCGTCCATATCTCTTGAACTAACCCAAGAGTTAGTTACTAAGGATTTTTTGTTATTGACTAATCAAGAGAAGTTGAGAGGCCAAGATGCACAAATAGGATTATTACTAGCTAAGCTAGATAAGATCAAAACTGAACGAGCTACATTCCAAGTAGAGTGAGACGCTATTCGATCTGAGCTACAGTCCTATAAGATGGCGGAAGACGAGCGAGGTGAAGCTAAACGAAGAACTTATCTCAACTCTCTTGCATTTTGAGAAACATTTGCAACCCGTATTGTGAAGACTCTTAGCCATGTAACTAGAGGATTCATTCAGCAATTACGGGAAGACGGTTATCTAGCTGCCGAACCCCCTCCAAATTTCATAGATCGTCGACGACTTAATCGAGAACTTCTAAAAGATCTCTTAAGAAAATTTGATTAAACATGTATCCATGTGTTCCATTTTTGTGTCATCTTAAAGAAATAACATGTTCAAAAACATTCAAAGTAGTGTTAAATGGTACCTATTACTTTACGTGACTTAGCACCTCTCTAGAGTCACCAACACCTATACGAAGATAGTGAACTCTTTGATATGTTCTTGTTGCGTTTTCTGAGAGATTCTCCGTAAATGACGTTGAGCGAAATGACCTGTTTGAACATATATATGAGTAAGATTCTTGATGAACTTCTAGACGACATAATAAGCTGGATGAGAATATAATGCTGAGCGAAATGCCCCGTCAGAATATATATATATATATAGCTTTTTGATGGACGAAATACTAATCTAGGTGGGAATATAATGCTGAGAAAAATGACATGCCCGAATACATATATGAGTAAGCTTCTTAATGAACTTCTGAATGACATAATAAGCTGGGTGAGAATATAATACCGAGCGAAATGACCCATCTGAATATATATATGAGTAAGCTTTTTGATGAACTTTTGGATGTCATGATAAGCTAGGTGAGAATATAATGACGAGCGAAAAGACCCATCCGAACATACATATACAATTTCTATAATGAATTTTCAGACTAGATAATAAGCCGAGCAAACTACTACGACGAGCAAGTGCTGAACAAAATAAATAGGCCATGTGTGTGTGTGTGTCTATATATATATAAACAATTTCCATAATGAATTCTCGTACTGAATAATAAGCCGAGCGAACCACTACGCCGAGCGAACACTAAGTGAAATAATTAGGCCATATATTTGTATCTTTGATGATATCTGGAATGAATATGGTTTAAAGTCGTAATTTGATTGTATGAAGTTTAAAGTCAAGTTTGACTATGTAGAGTTTAAAGTCTCCGGTAGTCTATTTAAAGCGACCGATCGATTATAGGGTTTAAAGTCTCCGGTCGTCTACTTAACGCAACCAATTGACTGTATGGTTTAAAGTCCCCGTTCGTCTATTTAACATGATCGATCGACTGTATGGTTTAAAGTCTCTGGTCATCTGTTTAACACAACCAATTAACTGTATGGTTTAAAGTCTCTAGTCTTCTATTTAATGGGACCGATCGACTATATAGTTTAAAGTCGTGTTCGACCAAGAGGAACCCACCTGCACTTGTTTTGAATGTATAAGATTGAACAACATACAAGAGTAAGTTACAAGCATACTTGTCAAGATCTATAAGGTTAAAGATGGTTAGCACTATAAGGTTTGTCCAGCCTCTGACCTTCAACATCTTCAAGATTATAAGAACTAGAGACGAGATTTTATACCATCTTGAATGGTCCTCTCCATTGTGACCCCAATTTTTTAACGTCCTCAACAGGCTTGATGCGCTTCTAGACCATATAACCCATCTGAAAGAATCTAGGAATAATCCGTCTATTATAATTTTTCCTCATCCTTTGACGGTATGACATAAGTCGGGCTATCACCTTGTCTTGAACTTCTTCTATCAGGTCAAGCTCCATAAGACGACCATCGGTGTTATCTTCATCATAAAAATGTCTGCGATCGAATTTTGTCCCTATCTCGATCGGGACTACTACTTCACCCCCATAAACCAAGTGGAAAGGAGTTATACCTGCCAATTCTCAAGGAGTGGTGCGATATGCCTATAACACACTCGGTAAGTCGTCTACCCAACTTCCCCTAACATGATCTAATTTAGCCTTGAACCCTTTGATAATTTCTTTGTTTGTTACTTCAGCTTGTCTGTTACTTTGTGGATAAGCTACAGAAGTAAAAACATGTGTAATACCATATCCTAAGCATCATTCTCAGATTCTTCTACCCTAGAATTGCCTTATATTATTAGAGACCAACTTATGTGGAACACTGAATCTGCAAATAATATGCTGCCAAAAAAACATAATAACTGCTTGCTTAGTAATCTTATCCACTGGTTTAGCTTTTAACCATTTCAAAAAATAATCCACTACTACCAATATAAATCTCCTTTGAGCGGGTACCAAGGGAAAAGGTCCTTTTATATCGATATCCCATTAATCAAATGGACAAGAAATAATAGATGTTTTGAGCAATTCTATGAGGTGATGTGGTATATTTTGGTGTTCATGACAAGATAAATAAGTCCTCACTAATTGAGCTACATCAGCTTGTAAAGTACGCCAAAATTATCCAGCCAATAATATTTTTCAGGTGAGAGAACGACCTCCTGCATGACTTCCACAAGAACCCTGTTACACTTCTTGCAAAATGTATTGCACATCATTTGGCCTGATGCATTGGAGTAAAGGACAGGAAAAGGCTTTCTTATAAAGATGATCTCCAATCATAGTAAATCGACTAGCCATTTTCTTGAGTATCTGTGCTTGCTCCTCATTGGTAGCTAGAATATCCTGTTGTAAGAATATAATTATTGGCGTTCTCCAATCACTTTGTAGTTCCAAGTGTGCCTACCGCTCAATGCAGGCTACTAATAATATTTTCTCCATAGGCATGCCCAAACACCAGGGAATTATGGCAGAATCTAATTTGGGTAGCTCATCCGTCATTTGGTTATCTGAACGAGAAATCTTTTGTACAATCACTTCTTAAAATTTAGCTCTTAATTTATCAAATGCTTCTGCATATAATTGAGCCGATCATTGTTGATTTAAAAATTGCCAGATAGTTGTTGGGCAGCCAACTAAGAATCTGAGTAGATTAAGACCCGGGTAGCTCCTACATGTCTTGCGGTCTGTAATCCTGCTATTAAGGCCTCATACTCCGCTTCATTATTTGTTGCCCGATAATTTAACTGAACAGATAACTGCATCCGATCTTCTCTGGGTAATATAACAAAAACACCTATCCCACTACCTTGTTGGGTAGAGGATCCATTAACATATATCTTCCAATTTTCTTCCATTTATGGGCCTTGTATTTCTATTATAAAATTTGCCAGGGCGTGGGCCTTGATGGTCGCTCGAGGTTGAAACTGCATATCATATTCACTGAGTTTTGTCGTCCACTTAATCAACCTTCCAAAAGCTTCAGGGTTAATAAGTACCCGACCCAAAGTACTATTAGTTAATACTATTATTAGATGAGATAAAAAGTACGGACGTAATCTTCAGGCAGTTAGAACCAATACGTAAGCTAATTTTTCGAGTGCTGTGTAATGACACTTGGCTCCTTTTAATAGATGACTAAAGAAATACATAGACTATTATTCTTTCTCCTCCTACCATACTAATATCGCACTAACAGCTCGCTTATTAGCCGACAAATAAACCCACAAGGCCTCCCCCACTATTGGTTTAGCTACTATAAGTAGAGAGGATAAATAATTCTTTAGCTCCTCAAATACCTTATCACAATAAGCATCCCACTAAAATTTGGTTGCTTGGCGAAGTATCTTAAGGAAAGGTAAACTTCGATCAGTTGACTGATAACAAGTCTATCACACTCGTAAAACAAATTAACAATTAAAAAGTCTATCACACTCGTAAAACAAATTAACAATTTATATTCCACTGAACCCCTTAACTACACAATCATGTTGTAATAACGAGCCTAGGATCGAATCTCTCGAGGAACTAGCGATCAGATGATAACCTAGGATTGTACTTTATTCCTATTTTTGAGGTTTTAATATGAAAATGGCAGTTTTAACTTGAATCTAAATCTAACAAAAGTAAAGCACAGCAATAAAGAAATTAATCTAAAGCAATAGTGAAACCTAACTAGGTGCCAATGATCAAACCATAACACATTGTCACCCTACGTTTTGATTAAATCATCAACACTCACTTAAACTAAGAATGAACAACAAGACATAAATGAATACGATCTAAAGCAAAATTTAAATCTTAACTATAGAAACTAAACTTCTCAACAGTGCTACAAATTAAGCTAAGCAAAATTAAGAATAATTTCAAACTCAATTGAAAATAATTATCCAAAATACTTGAATTCCAACAATTAATCTAAAAAGAACTATGATTACTGAATCAAAATAGCATAACTGAAATCTAAATCTATCAACAATAAAAAGAATGCAAAATTAAAACCCTAAACCATCTTAACACCAAACCAATCTACACGGCAACTTCTCCTTGCCGTCACACAAGGAAGCATCCATGAAACCTCACTTCAGCAATTGGGGAAGACAATCTCAGTAGCTAAACTCAGCTCAACCTTTACCAGATTCACCGGACACCTCTCCAGTTGATGAAAATCAGAGCCATCCAACTCAGGAAATCTGACAATCTGTGAGCTGCAAACTCAGATCTGATGTGGAGAAGATGATGGTTGGATTGTTGTTGGGAATGGTCCAGAAGCAGTGGAGGAACGCCGCCAAAGCACACTGATGGGAAGCGGAACCCCTAATCAGAGAAACACCTCCAAATCGGGTGCGGTAGAACAGAGGTTCGCGGACACAATTCTCGTCGTAGGAATGCCTTGGAGCGAGGTCAGATCACCGGAAGCTCGTCGCAAGCATCTGAGAACATTGTTGCTGATGAAGTTGGCCGGAAAATGGATCTAGAAGTGGAGATGGGGACGGAAATCCCGCTGGAAAATGAATGCACGACAAAGCTGTGCGGAGGAGATCGACGAAGCCAAAGGGTACTGTAGCTTCTGTTTTGAATCTGATCCAGATCTGAACGGACGGTTGAAATTGATTTGGAGCTTGATCAACGGTGGAAAGTCACTTAAAATCCGATCCAAAGGTGCTGATCTTGATCTAGGGTCTTGATCTACTCTCTCTTAGGTCGGATTGACCAGATATTCACTAGATGGTTCAGATCTATCCAATCTTTGATGAACGGTACATAATGCTCCGCAGCTTGATCTTCTCGTTTAAACTCCGATTCGAGCACAAATTCGGTTCGAATAGATCCAAATCCAAAATCCTTTGATGCCTACAAAATAAGAATCAAATATTAGCATCAAATAAGACAAAAATAAAATAATTTACAATTAAGTCCAAAATCGATACAATGCATAAAATATGATGTAACCATGATTTACACCTATGAAATCAACATTAAACCATACATATATGAATCAAAATGATATAGTAAAATCATGATTATCAAATCCCCCACACTTAAGCTTGAACGTCCCGTGCAAGTAAAGAAAATCAAAAATCATCTCCACACAAAAATTTCCCTAGCAATACCTAGAAGATAGTAAAAGAATTTAACTAAGACCATCTAAAGATCACAAACAATCATGAATACAATCCAACCAATAATCAGTAGGTATGGTAGTTTCAATCCAATTGAAAAATTAAGCAAGATGCAATCTCACAAGGTATTTACCTATTCTAGCTCTCACACTCAAAACATGCATATAAGTGGAGCTCACTCAATGTCACTCACAACATTTCACTACCATAAGCTTGCTTATTTTCTAATTATCCACCACTATAAATATAGCATACATGAATCAAAAGGAATTTATCATCAATAATTTAGATGAAATCAAGAAGAACAATGAAAGTGAATGAAATAGGCACAAGAAAAGTATTTAATGAAAAATTGAGAAGATAAGAGTATTGGAGGAATATACTTGATGAGTTGACCAATTTGATGTGAAAAGAGATGAATACCATTTGTCATTATCAATTCAACATATCAAGCTAACCTCTCCTTCAATTTGATGGAAATCCAAGATTCTTGATAATCTATCTCCACACTTAATACTCTCTTGATTCGCCAAAATTTTTTTCTCACTGTTTTTCACTTCAAAAATTTTTTTCTCACTGTTTTTCACTTCAATTCTATCACTTGGAAGCTAAAACAATCTTGAATTACCTTATGGAGAAGAGTTCCCTCACCCACACTTAAAATGATGTCTGTCTCGATCAACAGAACACATCAATTCAAATTAAATCATATCTTAGCATTCACAACTCCAAGTGACCTTCATTCAAATTGTGGAAGTATTATCATGGAGTAAGGAACATATCTTAACAGAATTCCACTTGAAATCCCATTGATCAGAAACTTGGACAAAAGACTCAGTCTCAAAGGAATTCTAGTCACTGTTTCTTCCTTTTCATTCTGCAGATTTCATTTTTTTCCTTTCTCTGTTTCTGATTTTTTTAGATTCGAATTCTAGAATAAGCTAATTTCATCACTGAAGCAACAAACCAAATTCAGAAATTTAATTCTCAACAACCAAAATCTTCTAACAATTCTGCCATTCTAATTGTGTAATTTGAATTTATGATGTGCATCTATTTATGTAAATGGATTCTGGTTCTGTAATCTACAACCAAAGTTTCCAGTATCAGGAATTCACAGCTAGATTGGTGTAGAGATAGGAACTTGACTTAGCATTCTTGCAGCAAACAAATTCAAAGATCTAAGGATTCAAGTTCAGCAATTTAACATGCTCATAATCATTTGCAGAATTCACATAATTGCAGCAACAAATATTCAAGATTTTAGTTGATAGAATAAAGGAAAATGGGCTGTCTTAACTGCAGTGGAGCTGGACAATTCCAGCAATCAGAACTTAAGAACTTAAGAACTTAAGAAAACAATTTTAGCAAACTAAGGTGAGCTTACAAGAATCAGATCTATTAATAGCTGTTACCACTTCCTAATGCATTGATTCTCCATCAGTTATTAAATGCTCCCATAATGATTCTGAATTGTGGAGAGCTGAAATACTACCTCTGAAAACCTGAATTCCAGAATCCTATAACTGTAAATTCAAAATTCCATCAGCACTGCACTGCACTGCAATCTAATAAGTCTTAATTTCTTGTTTTGGCATCAACAAATAGTATACTTAGGAGAGAATATCGTTTGCAATGAAACAATTTTGAAAATTAGCAGAAATCAGAATCTTAGTTCTGTTTGTAGAAATCAGCTTCAACATCAAAATTTGGCACACCATACAATTTAGTTTCTCAATGATTTGAGAATTTATAGAGGAAGTTGGCACAACACAAAATTGAACATTTCTACATTTAAGATCTCATCTCTTTCCAGATTTATAACTACTTCACACCAACTGAAAATGATGTGTTTTCCAACAAATGCAGAATCACACAGAGAATTCATGTCTTCAAAACAGATTCAGAAATCTGTATTCAAATTCAAACTTTGATTTCCTGTCCAATAGAAACCCTTTACCATGTTAATTTCCTAGCTAAAACTCAACAACCAACATCCAATTCCACCTCATCCCTTTGCAGCTATCAACACTGAAGTCCTTGGAGAGGTTCTCTGATCAACAACTGGTTTTATAGGTTGGCACCATTACATTACTGCATTTCAGTAATTCTAACATCAGATTACATATACTGTTTTAACTGAAAACTTCTCCTTTCATTGGCTTCCTTCTGTAATTTTGTTTTCATATTCCTATCTTCTACATATTTGAATTGCAAAACATATTTAAAATTCAGTTTCAATGAAGCAAGAGTTGCTGTCATGGAAGATATAATACAAAATTGGGCACAATTCTGGGCACAAATTCAATCCATCTCAAACAATAAAATTCATTAAGATCAATCAGAAGTAATACATCAGTTTTCAAATCTGATCTATAGCTTCTGTTTTATTTTTCTGTTTAGCTTGAGTTCAGTTCATATCTATTCAGTAACTAGCTTGAAAATTTGGCATGAACTTGCTCATTTCCTGAACATTTCTCACTATAGCAACTAACAACATTCTTCAGTCCCAGAAATAATTTCTACTTCAGGATTCAATACTACATTAGCAGTCAATAATTTAAACACTCATCACAAACAGATTTATAATTTCTATACAGGTTTCAGAATCTAATACAAAATTCTGCAGGTTCTGAATTTTAGCTCCAACACTTCAATTCAGTTGTATTTTTCAGATTTCCAGGATTTCAATTGATTCAAGAAAAACCATTTGTCAATGAGCAAGCAAGAATTTAACTTGAATCTTTCACTAATTAGGGAATTGCACAAGAAACTTGGCACAAACTACACTGACATTCATTTTGCAGACTTCTTGCTGCTGTTAAAAGTCCACTGCTGCAACTTCAACAACTTCCATAATTCAGTTCTTGGTCAACTTCTAGGGATTCAATTTCATCTCAAAACTTCTTCAACAGCAGCATCTGCAAGGATAAAATAGAATTCCATAGCTTAGTTTGATGAGAAGGCTGTCCACAGATTTTGGTACACCTTTAGTACTATTCTGCATCCACAATTCTGTACTCTGTTCACTCCTATCCTTGCCGCAATCATTTTCCTTGTCTTCATTTGTTCCATTTCAAGGTTTAGGTTACAATCCTTGAATCAAATATCACTTCCCAACTTGAAATTCATAACTGTATGCCTTCATTTTTGCCTCTACAACTTGAAATCAGAATCTGATTTGTTAAGACATTTCATCTAAAATCTCAGCTTTTGTGAATCTGATCATGACAACTTCGTATCCAATTTCCCACATGATAAAGATGCATTACACTACTTCTTCCTAAGCTTTGAATCGATTGAAAATAGGCTTCATAGAGAAAATTGGAATACCAAATGATCAATTAAAGAACAAATTTTGCACTCAAAATGCCCACTGATCAGTTTCTGAATCTCTAGAACTTGTATTCCTGCAACTTGAGATTTTCAGAATTTAAGCCTTCCTTCCTCTTGATTATCTGGATTGTAGAACATCAAATTCTTTGCTATTAAAATATAAAGCTTGTAGAAATTATCGAAGAACTCAGATACCATTTGCTTCTACACCCAGAAGAGCTTCCCTTGGTCCATTCTCTGATTAAACTACTACTCTTGAATCTTGATACAAACTTGATACACAATCAGATTTCAGCAACATATTTCTTCTTTTCTACAGATTCTTGCTTCTGCAGCCTACTCTAAATAAGTTTTTCATTAGCATTCCTTCAATCTTCCATTGCTCCATAGTTATAGTGTTTATTTCTGCAAAATTCAGTACAACACAACAACTCCAACAGAAAGTTAAGATTTCAACATTCCCAAAACTTTCTTACCACACATGTCTCTTACAATTTAAAATGTATCAACATAGTATCAAGTCTCACACTTCAAAGCAATTCGAGCTTACTCTTGACATGATAAAACTCAAGATATGGATACATTTAGCATACAAATTTAATAGCACTTCATTCATAACAACATCTTCATCATTTTCTCTTTCAGAACAGTAACCCTCTAACCTTATACCCTTTTATATTTAACTCCATTGCATTCTTTCAAAACTTCTTCATTAGCTTGAACTTGAATCCCATATCCTTTGTCATCTAGTCGATCCAAATCATCAATAATTCAACCAATACTCATAATGGAATGAAGACAAGGCAAAGTGATCAAGAGTTAGAATACTAGATGAGAATGCTTAAAGAAAATTATGGGGAAAGAAATTGGAAATTATAAGGGAACAAAAATGACAATATCCTTCATTTCCATGCATACATATGCTATTGTGACTTTGAAAAGAAACCAAACAAATTCTAGAGTTTCATTTGCTATGAGTGCATGCCACACAAAGATAAAATAGTGTTTAGGCTTAAAGTGGTCCTCATAGGTAATTTTAATGCAATCAAACTCGATTAATCAAATTAGAATCCACCACCGTATTAACCAATATCATGTAAGTAAAGTATCCAATCATGTCACATGATCTAAAATTGATGATCAAATTTAATAGACTTTTACCATCTTAAAAATATTACTAAACAATTCATGGATACTTTTATTCAAATGACATGCTATATAAACTAAACTAAATGCAAAGTATGGAAGTAAAATGCAAAATGCAAAGTATGAAACTAAAGAAACGTATAAAGAATTTATTAACAAGACATGAATTAAAATGCAAAAGAAAACTAAATTAGAACAAACTCTCCTTTCATTCCCGGTGGTTGAAGAAGGTTTAGAAGAAGTATCCACCCTGGAAGTGGAGTAATCATGGTTCCACTTGAATTCTTCTTATTAATTATTTTTCCTTTCACCATTCTTTATGGAGGTCGAAGGCGGTTCAGTGTAAGTACCCACTCCGGAAGTTTAATTTCTCCTACACAATCAATAAAGCAAAACACCTCTCACACGCATGTGGGATAAAAAGAAAATAGGAGAACATTAGTGTGGGTAGAAAATATATCAAGAAATAAATCTCATCTAATAAAATGAATGAATGGTACCTCTATAAAATTTTCTGGTAGATCACAAGAAATACTTACCTTATCGTATTGAAAGGTACCCAAAGGTTCTAGAATGATATTTATTACCTCCTCATCATCAAGTAAATGCTAGTCCTGGTGAATGTACAACCTCATGTGGTGATTCTTGGGACTCTGCCACTACAAGAAAATTGGGATTCTACAACACTTAAAAGACAATATTTTTTTAAAAAAGCGTTGTCTTTTTTTTTAACAACGCTTTTAGTGAAAACCGTTGTCTATTTCATTATTTTCTTATTAATAGACAACGTTTTTTTTAAAACCGTTGTCTAATAGTGATTTTTATGGGTCAAAGACAACGTTTTTTAAAAAGTGTTGTCTATTGTCAAGTCCTTATCTAAATCTAGATTAATATAAATCGTTGGATCAAGTAAGGAGCAGAAAACCATAGTTTCACTCGCCCATCCTCCCAAACCCTTCTCCCAACTCCTCCTCTCACGCCCTAGTTCTCGTCTAAATCTCACGCCGACCGTCTCCATCCAACTCCTCCTCTCAAGCGGCAGATCCCGTTCTGAAGCGATCAACCACGACAGATCGATCCCACCGCACCTACCTCTTCCCCTCCCTCTCCTTCCTCCCCTCCAGCCTCCGGGCTCTTCTTCTGCGCTCAGTTTATCTTTTAATGGCTTCTAATTGATGCTTCTTTTTCCTCGAGATCATCCTCTCAATCATCCTCCCGCCCCTCGGCGTATTCCTCCACTACGGCTGTTGCAGCGTACTGATTCTCATCCCGATCTATTTCGCCTCTTCTGGTTCTTTTTCCGATGTTGATTTCAGTCTTTGTAATGCTTGTTTTTCCCCCTTTACAAATCTGAAGATGGAGTTTTGCATTTGCTCGCTGCTAACAATTCTGGGGTACGTTCCGACCATCATCTACGCTATCTACGTTCTCGTTGCCGTCGAACACGAACCCTATCGGAGATATTACTATGATCCCCTTCCATAATGGATTTCCATCCTACCCGCGGTTTGTTCACGCTTCGTCGATAAACTGGAATGAAATTTATCCTATCCGTCAATCCGTGTGATTTGACGTTATTATGCGATTCCGATTGAAACACTGGTGTGCAACCAGTATTGCGACGTTATGTTTTAATTTCTGACTGTTCTTCAATTACATTACATCGTTGGTTTTGTTCTCCATCCAGATGTGGTATCATTTTCCTGTAATGTCCTTTCAGTTGCTACAAATATCTCCATGCCTTCTGGTTTATCAAACATATAATTGCGTACATCATAAAATTGTTTTTTTTTAGTGTTGAATAAAGATTCATGTGATTCATCTAGGTTTATGGTTCCCTTCTTCTCCAAATTGGTGGTACAGGACAAGATCTCTAGCTTGAATATCTGTAACCACTTTGTAATTTCTACATTAATTATGAGATCATTGATTCTGTTCGATGGAAGAACAATTGTTTAAGTTAATTGACTTACATTGGGAGGCAATTTATGGTTTCATGTGTAACTATAAATAGACTAACAAAAGATAGCAGAGGTGTTTTTTGACCACCATGATTCAATTTTCATCCATACAATTCAATGAAGTCTAGCCATTTGATGTGGATGTTGCATGTAGACTTAGGCAAGCAAGGAGCTATTGCTTGTGTGGGGTTCCTAGGTAGTAAGATGAAGTAATAAACAAAGTAGAATAACTAAGGTTCAATGGTAGAATTTGCTTCTTCCTGGAAGGGTATGACCTTTATCTTTTTTAATACTAGTAGCAGTCGGCTAATAGTCCAATGATCTCTCATGTGTTATAGGTCAAGATAGCTCACCGATATTATGATTGAGCTATACTTTGCTTAAATGAGATGACTATGCGAGTTAATCGTGAAGGGTGATGGGAACAGCTGGAAGACCTAAATGGATAGACTTGGGATGCAGGTGCTTAGAGGCTGTTAGATGAGTTCCAGGTTCTTGGCTCATGTGAGTGTTGGTTCATGAATTTATTCTCATTATTATTTATAAGAGAAATGTATATATATCCGTGTGTTAAAAAGATTTTTTTTAAAAAAATAATATGTTGGTATTTTGGTGTCATAGGTGAACTTAATGCTGCTAAATGTTGCATCTTTTACTTAAAGTTATAGTTAAATACTCTTAGATTTTGAGGGATGTGGCATTAGTCTTACTGTTAGTTACCTTTGTTGCTTATTATTTTAGTGTCATTTAACTGCCCTCTTCCGATTTTGTTTGGATATCCTTTTTAATATTGGATGACATCATTTTGTTTGTTTCTGTCGGTTTGATGCTGTTATACACTTCGCTGGACTAAAAGCTATTGGTGAAAGTTCATTTAAGAATACTTTTATTTGTCTAAACCCCTACTACATTTCGCTGGACATAGTTTGTAATTACTTTTTCTTTATCTTGTAGTAAGAGTCTTCAATAGTACTTTTTCTTTAAAATGCTCCAGTTAGTGGTATCCTTTTGACTTCCTAGTAAAATATATTTGATTTGTGAGCAATAGTTTCTCCAGCTTATTAATTTCACTGCTTCTTATTAGTGGCTTCTTATCAATCCTAGTGGCTAGTCGCTTGGATGTAGATGCTCCAGTTCTAATCAACACAATGACACTCTAATATAGATCAGTTCTGTTTTGTACACAATCTAATTATCATTGGCGACTAGTCACTTAGGTGGAGATGCTCTAGTTCTTAAACTCTAGATCATTTTTTTCCTACTTAGCTCAAGCCACATCAGCAGTAGTTAAAAAATTACAAGGGCAACAATTAAGCTGTAGCTCAGATACATTGGAGTACTTTCTTGTCTTCAGTTTGTTGTCCTTAATTCATGCTAAGTCATTATGGGTTCGGTCATCGGCATTGTGATGAATGGAACAATATTAAGTCTATTTTGCAAGCTTTCTTTGCAAATATTCTGCAAGCTTTCTGCAAGATTTTTGCAAGCTTTATGCAAGATTTTGGCAAGCTTTAAGTCTATCAAGCATGTTAAACTAAAAATTCTATAAGCTTTCTTTAGGAAGTTGGCAATTTTCCACTATTGGTTAAACTCATATTCTAAAGAACGTTTCATTTTAGCTTTCTTTCTGCAACTACTGTATGCATTTTAGAATGGAGAAATACTGTATGCATTTTAGAATGGAGAAATTGCAAGCTTTCTCTGCATATTATAAATTGCGCAGTTTGAAGAATGCAGTTTAGAAACTGCATGCATTTTAGAATGCATATTAGAAACTGCATGCATTTTAGAATGCAGTTTGAAGAAGCGTTGCCTTTCTTTCTGCAAGCTTTCTTTCTGCAGTTTGAAGAAACATTGCATTTCTGCAACAACAGTGCTTTTTGCAAGAAAGCGTTTGCAGAGAAGAAAGCTTTTCATTTCTGCAAGCTTTCTTTCTGCAGTTTGAAGAAACGTTGCATTTCTGCAAGCTTTCTTTCTTTCTTTCTGCAAGCATTTCATTTCTGAGTAATGAGTTTTGGTTCATTTATAGAAAATAGCTAGTAGAAGTAATTTTTTGGTTCAAACTATTGACTGTAATTTTTTGTTTATATTTCAGGCCAACTGTTCAATCTGTTCAAAGCTCACAAAGATCCTAGACAAAATCCAATTGCCTATTCCTGTAATAGATTGAGAAAGACAAGCTACTACTTCAGTATTGTGCTAGTAATTATTGTACTATTTTATCCCGTTCTCAAGCCGATAATAATTTTTAAGTGTAGCTAGTAGAAGTAAACAGATTGTTGACTTCGAGGTCAGCTAGTTATTTTGTGTTCTTTTGTTTTAAATGTGAATATGACTATCTATTTTGAAACAGAATTAATGTTAATTTTGATATTTACTAGCTTCTCATGTAAATACTAATATTACTTCAATGTCAGAATTCTATTATTTTGGTATGAGTCTGAAATCATTAGCTGAGCTGATTATATGTAAAATTTGAATCTGGACATGGTAAAAGAAAAATAATAGTTTCGTAAATATAAAAATAATGATTTTTTAAATATTTTTTTATTTTTTTCTTTAAAACGACAACGTTTTTAAAGCGTTGCAAAAAGTGTTGTCTTTGCAAAAAAACAACGCTTTTAAAGTATTGCAAAAACGTTGTCTTTGCAAAAATCGACAACGCTTTTAAAGCATTGCAAAAGCATTGTCTTCGCTACAAACGACAATGCTTTAAAAGCGTTATCGTTGAGCAGACTTTTAACAACAGTGCTTTTAACAACGCTTTTTCAGGCACATAGACAACGCTTTTAAAGCGTTGTCTATTAGCTTTTTTCTTGTAGTAATAGCAGAAGTCCCTACACTTACATCCTCTATTCTTGGTGATCCTTGAGGTAATGCTTCCAGTAAGCATTCCCCTACACTTAAATTCTCTTCAAGTAAATTTCCAATTCCTGCATCAATCACAACATCTAAAGCAACATCATTAGTAGAATCAGAAATTTGAACAATTACATCATCGTCACAAATTAAACTAGAAAATTCTTGAGAAGAAATGGAAGTAGGGTCAGGCCTGACAGAATCTCTACTATCCATCTCTCCACTGAAGTTTTGTATTTGTAACCGATTGATGGATGACACAATTTGATCTAACTGACTCTGTATGTTCTGTATCCTTGCAAATTGTTGCTCTTAATGCTCACTCATTTGTTGAATAACTTCATTGCATTTCCAAACTGACTCTGCAAATTGTCCTTGTACATCCTCATACTGATATTCAGGCGCATAAATTCTAGTCTGAGGCTGATAATAATTGTTAGAGTGTATACTAAAAGCCTAGCTTTTGTAAACATTTATTTTTGAAATAAAAGAATCACATTGGTCAATATCTACATTTATTTGTTAAATGTAATTGTTCAATTAATTTATATAGTAGACAACATGGTGTGTGGTGTCACAAACAAAAGATCATGTTGTCAGTTCTTTATAAATTATAAACAGTTGCTCACGACTAAGATGGAAAGGAACAAGCCATCGAAATAGTCGTAGTATAATTAAGTATTAGTTTATCTTGATTAATAAATTACACTGGTACACTCTAAGTGTATTGAGTAGGATCATTTTGTTGGGGATCGGTCGGCCGGCTTGAAGGGGGTTGGATAGACGGCAACCCCAAATACTCGCTTCTTTCTACAATGTTAGTGCGTAAGCGGAAATGCAAACAAAGCAAGTAGAAAGCTAAATACTAAAGGAAAGAATGCAAACCAAGCTACACGATCATTTACATGGTTCGGAGATAAGGCTCCTACTCCACGGCTATCCGTAAGGTGGACGATCCCTATCCGTCGGTGGATTACTCCCCGGAAGGCCTCCGGCTAGCTCACTTAGCTCCTTGTGGGTGGAGAAACCTCACCACAACTCTTACCAAGGACTCTTGAGAAGTTAGGGCACTGGTAGACTACTAATAGGGGTTAACCACCTCTATTTCGTCAACCTCAACCAAACTTCCAAGGCTTGGTTATATAGGCCACGGGTTGGAAAACCCCGCCTACCAGTCGACTGCTAAAACATGCAGTCGACTACCCTCTGTGGAAATTTGACCGTTACATTCCAACAGCTCGATTCCACACTAACCGAGCGAACAGAGACATTCTGTTCGCTGCCAGTCGACTGCCCCAGTCGACTGCTACAGTAGCGCTACAGTACTGCTACAGTAAAACCCTAAAACTAGGATTTTACTCCGAGTACAATCTCTCATGCACTCGTACCCTCACCCTTATGACTCATTTGATGCTTTGTTTGCAGCTTTGACCTCTTGCCTTCAAGCCTACTTCCTTTGGCTCTCGTCCCTTGGATGCATTCAAGCCCACGGCTCGTCCCCAATGCCATCCTTCGCGTATGCCTCGAAGTCTCTTCCCTCGACCCTTGTCCTCGCTGCCTTGTCCACGGTCCCTCGGATGCTCCATCCTTCACTGGACCCGAAGCTATCAACCTGAGTCACATGTGTATTGTGCAAACCTGCACAACTCAAATACACATATCAAATACAAGGGTGAACCTAACTTAAACCCTTTTCCCAAACACCAAAACACATGGTCCCGCGGACCATCGGGATTGCTCCAACAATCTTCCCCTTTTTGGTGTTTGGCAATACGTTTAAGTTAGGGAAAACATATAGCAAATAAACATGTTAAAACAAATGGACTTACGTTGCCAAGGCTACACACTTGGACTTACACTGCCGAATGGACTTACGTTGCCAAGGCTACACACTTGGACTTACACTGCCGAATGGACTTACGTTGCCAAGGTTACACACTTGGACTTACGTTGCCAAGGCTACACACTTGGACTTACACTGCTGAATGGACTTATGTTGCCAAGGTTACACACTTGGTAACCGCCGTAACAATGCATCATGCATTTGAACCTATCCCAAGGCTCCCCCTACACCTATGCTCCCCATGAGCTAGGATTTTTACAACAGAATTTTTAAGAACCTATCCCAAGGCTCCCCCTACACAAAGGTACTTTCAGGTTTTCCCAACTAAACCTTACTTCTCCCCCTTTGCCTAACATCCAAAAAGTTCTCCAACAATATCCCAATTATTGAAAACTTGTCATCCAAATGACCCTAAACTCATGTATGTATCCCCCATGGATCCCATACATCTATATGAGCTGACCTGGTCAAAATTCAGTGCTGAAAACACTTTCAGACTGGTATCAGTCGACTGCAAGAAGTACCAGTCGACTGTCCCCATGAAAACGAGCTTACAGAGACATTCTGTGCTCATGAACAGTGTTACCAGTCGACTGGTACACTATTCATGAAAAAATCAACCTTTTCTGGCCAACTTCAGAAATGCGCCAGAAATTCCACAAACCTCCAAAAATCCCCAAATTTTGTGGAGAGGTCTATTATATCAATATATACTTGGGAAAAATATATATAAAAATATATCTATCACCAATCCCAAGATTGACACAAAACAAAAAACTAGCTAAAAAGTTCAATTGAACCTTGACCTAAAGTCCTAGTTTTGGCTTCCTCTTGATGTATTTGCCCATACTAACCCACAATGCATCCCTAGCATTGGTTTATATGGCATCTATACATCCAAAACCAATTATCATGCTATGTGACCCCAATGTCATATTTTCAAGCATGAAACACAACCCATGTGTGTCAATTCCCTAGGTTTGAGACTCAAGTCCGTCTCCAAACCACTTGGCACATTCCATGACCTAACCTAGACTCCCAAGTAAAACCCACTTGAGATCCATTGGCCATGGGTCCCAAATTGACTCTTTGAGCTCCCCCTAGAGCTCTTAGCCTTAACCACTTCCCTAGGTGACTCATCCACAATGGCTAGGCCATTCCGGTGCACCTCTGGTGACACTTGGCCTACAAATCTAACTTTCTTAACCTTGGACACTTTGTCCTTGGTTAATTTATCCTTACCATTAAATGACTTTCCCTTGCCATTTATTGACTTCTCCTTGCTATAGTCATTTGCAACCCTAGCATAAGACTTTCCCTTAGCTTTGGAGGACTCTCCCTTGCCATGATCATTTGCCACCCTAGCACATGATCTCTCATTAGCCTTGGAGGAACTAGATCGGTATCCCAAGCCCGATCTATCATGGTTGGGTCTTTGGCTACCCAACACCATATTTAATTCCTTAGATCCAACATTGAATCTCTTAAGGAATTGTTCTAACTTATCAAACTTTCCCCTTAAGGCTTGATTCTCCTTCTCTAGGTTCCTAACCCTAGAGTTAATTTGTCCAAATTGGACATTCCTAGACCTACCCTTTCTAGGCATATATCTCCCCTTCTTGGGATTAATGCCTTGGGTCTCCTTAGGTTTACCATTTCTAGATTTTTTATGAATGGGTCTCCTAAGGTTTTGATCTACAATTACCCTACTTCTATTATGATATTTGAAACCAAAATTTTGCATGGGCATATAATGATTAACATTATTTTTCCTAACATGCATGGGAACATAAGAATTTGAATTTGAATTACACTTCAAATTAGGGTATACCTCCCTTACCCTTGAAGCTCCCCCTTGACTTGAGCTTTTCTTCTTCTTCTCTTTCTCCCATTTCTTTAATTGCGCAAGCTTCTTGATCTCCCTCTTCTTGGGGCATTTTGTGTAGTAATGTCCCTTCTCCCCACACGTGAAGCATATGATACGCATCCTTTTTCCTTGGGTTTCTTTATTCCTACAACCCTTGTTAGTGTTTAAATTAACTTGAACGGGTTTAGGATTTACCTTCTTCTTACCCAATGGACATCTACTCTTGTAGTGTCCTCTTTCATTGCAACCGAAACAAATTATGTTGTTCTTTGACTTCACTTCGGTGGAGGTGCTTACTATGTTGACTTCCAAGACTTTTTCTTCTTCACTTGTCTTGGAATCTTCTTCAATTCTTGAGGATGTAGATGATGCCTCATCTTCCTTCTCCTCCTCGAATGTTGAGGGTGACTCAACTTCCATTTGCTCCACCTCCTCTTCTTGAGCTACTAAGCCCATCTCCTTGGGCTCCACATCCGATTGGTCCTTCTTCTCCTCTTGGACCACTTCATCACTTTCTTCGGATTTTTCTTCTTCTTCTTCTTGTGTAGGCAAAAATTCCTCCCATGGTAATTTCTTCACTTTGCTCCACAATTCATGGGCGTTCTCATATTTACCTACACCACTTATCGCATTAGGAGGCAATAAATCAATTAAAATCGCTATTACCTTTGAGTTTGCCTCCGATCGTGAGGTTTGCTCCTCCGTCCAATGTCGTGTTCGGAGCTTCTTTCCTTTCTTGTCCTTTGGGACTTTGAATGGCTCCTTTACCACCATCATGGTGTCCCAATCCGTGTTGAAGAAGATCTCCATCTTCATCATCCAATAGGTGATGTCCCCAAGGCTTCCTCCTTCAAACTTTGAAGGTTCAATCAAGCCGGTCATCTTTTGCCTCCTTGGCGGTTAGTCCAATAGAGAGCGTCCTCGCTCTGATACCACTTGTTGGGGATCGGTCGGTCGACTTGAAGGGGGGTTGGATAGACGGCACCCCCAAATACTTGCTTCTTTCTACAACGTTAGTGCGCAAGCGGAAATGCAAACAAAGCAAGTAGAAAGCTAAATACTAAAGGAAAGAATGCAAACCAAGCTACACGATCATTTACGTGGTTCGGAGATAAGGCTCCTACTCCACGGCTATCCGTAAGATGGACGATCCCTATCCGTCGGTGGATTACTCCCCGGAAGACCTCCGGCTAGCTCACTTAGCTCCTTGTGGGTGGAGAAACCTCACCACAACTCTTACCAAGGACTCTTGAGAAGCTAGGGCACTAGTAGACTACTAATAGGGGTTAACCACCTCTATTTCGTCAACCTCAACCAAGCTTCCAAGGCTTGGTTATATAGGCCACGGGTTGGAAAACCCCGCTTACCAGTCGATTGCTAAAACATGCAGTCGACTGCCCTCTGTGGAAATTCGACCGTTACATCCCAACGGCTCGATTCCACACTAACCGAGCGAATAGAGACATTCTGTTCGCTGCCAGTCGACTGCCCCAGTCGACTGCACTAGTCAACTGCTAAAACATGCAGTCGACTGCTACAGTATTGCTACAGTACTGCTACAGTAAAACCCTAAAACTAGGATTTTACTCCGAGTACAATCTCTCATGCACTCGTACCCTCACCCTTATGACTCATTTGATGCTTTATTTACAGCTTTGACCTCTTGCCTTCAAGCCTACTTCCTTTGACTCTCGTCCCTTGGATGCATTCAAGCCCGTGGCTCGTCCCCAATGCCATCCTTTGCTTATGCCTCGAAGTCGCTTCCCTCGACCCTTGTCCTCACTGCCTTGTCCACGGTCCCTCGGATGCTCCATCCTTCACCGGACCCGAAGCCATCAACTTGAGTCACATGTGTATCCTGTAAACCTGCACAATTCAAATACACATATCAAATACAAGGGTGAACCTAACTTAAACCCTTTGCCCAAACACCAAAACACATGGTCCCGCGGACCATCGGGATTGCTCCAACAAATTTTAGGTAAGTTCTTTTTGTACTGACTTAATAAAAGAACTAGACCTTAGTTATTATGGAAGTGTGTGCTCTTAATCCTAATATAATAACAAGCACATATATTTAATATTTATTTCTTTGACTTATCAAAGGGTGAGGTTTAGCTCGATAAATCAATATGCCCGATAAGTTAGGAAATGATATTTCTCATAGTGTGTGTTGTTGATTATAGAAGGAAACTGTATCCTAGTAATCTAGGTTGAGAATGTCCCCAAGAGGAGTTCATAAGGATTGTCATGTTAAACCCTGCAGGTGGACTTAGTCCGACATGACAATGAAGTTGAGTGGTACTACTCTTGGAGCTAGATATTAATTAACTGAGTTGCCAGTAACTTAATTAGTGGGCATTCGTTATCTTAAACACAGGGAGACTAACACACTCATGATAAGAAGGAGCCCATAATGTAATTTGGGATTGGTGCGACAGTGCCATAATAACTCTCTAGTGGAATGAGTTATTATCGATGAACTTGAGTTGTGTGTGCAGGGCGAACACGGAATACTCAAGCTCATCAGAAGGCCAAAACCAATTTCTCCTCTAGGTCCCTATCGTAGCCTCATTAAAGCCTCAAGTCCATCCAAAGAAAGGCTCATCTTGGTGTCCAAGAAGGGGGCCGGTCCATTGCTTGGTGACCAAGCAATGGCCGACCACATCTCCTCTTAAAGGGTCGGCCCTTTGCTTAGTGCCCAAGCATGTAAGGGCCGACCACAATAATTCAAACAAGGAGGGGTGTTTTGAATTTTTAAAAATCTTCTCTTTGTAGAAATTACAAGTTGTAAAAGAGAGATTTTAAATTTAAAAACTTTCCTTATTTGAATTAGGTCACAGGTTTTAATAGAGAGTTTTAAAAGTTTTAAAACTTTCCTTTTTTAACTATCCTCATGGTTTTAGAAAAAAGGAAGAGAAGTTTAAAAATTAAAATTTTCTATTCATGTTAAAAAGGAAATTTTTGAAGAAAAGTTTTAAATTTTAAAACATAGTTTTAATTTTTAAAAGTTTTTCTTTTTTAACATCCACTTTAGGAAAGAGAGCTTGTAAAATTTTATAAGAGGATTTCTTCTTGTAAAATTTTATAAAAAAATATATATTTCCTTCCACTTAAGGGGGCCGGCCACCCTTGCTTGGTGCCCAAGCAAGGTGGCCAGTCAAATTGAAAATAAAATAAAATCATCAATTAATATTTGGTGATTGATTCAATCAAGAGGAAAGAAAAGGAAAAATTAATAGGGAAAAGGAAAGACTAGAGGAAGATTTTAATTTTTGTAAAAATTCTTCCCTTATTTGCCTTGGGCAACTAATATAAAAGAAGGGGTGAGGAGGCCTCATGAGACACAATTCTTATTCTCTTGCTTGGAGATATTGGTGTGGCCGACCCCTTCTCCCTCTCTTTTCCCTTGCTCTCTTTTCCTTGGTGGTGGTGGTGGTGGTGGTCGAATATTAGAGGAGGAAGAAGAAAGCTCTTGGGTGGTGTTCATCTTGGAGGATCGTCGCCCACACGACGTCCAAGGCGAGGCGAGGAATACGGCAGAAGATCTCGAGGTAATTAGCATACAAAGAGAATGTATAATTAGTAATTGTTTTCCGCATCATGCTAGTTATTTTTATTTGTATGAATTCCAAACACAAGAGGCATTAGATCTACTTTTTCGAATTAGTTTTTCGAGTTTGTGATTCGATTATTCTTTTTGGTTAACCTAGAGTTATTTAAGGAAATTAAATATTAGTTTTCCTTAAAAGGCTTTGTCTAGGCGGTGGTGGTTGCTCCCATATCCAAGAAGGCCATGTGCCTCGCCATGCAGTCCTGGAAGCCAATTTTGGAAATTAATATTTAATGGAATTAATAACATAGGTGGATTTGGATCAATAGTATTAAATTCCGCTTGTGATTCAAATCTAAACCATTAAGAATAGATAAGTTAAATTTGGAATCAATGATGTTAAGTTACGTCTGCGATTCCTAATTTAACTTCTAAAGAACACAATAGGTTATTTAAGGAAAGGTTCGACACTTGTACAAAATTTTTGTATAGTGGAACCAGTACGTTTTCCTAGGACTAACCAACAATAATAACTCTGACTCTAATCTCCAAAATGCTAATAATATGGATCCATGATAAAAAGAATTTCCTGTTCTTACACAACAACTAGCAAATAAAATCAGAAGACTCAAGAACAAATAAAATCAACACATGGATATATAAGCATGAAAGCAATTGAAACAATAAAATTTTTAAAGTTTTCCAAAATAAAGAATAATCCTAAAATTATCAAACACCATTTTCCTCTGCAATGACGCCAAAAATAGGAATAAAGTACAATCCTAGGTTATCATCCGACCGCTAGTTTCTCGAGATAAAAATAGGAACTAGTGGTCGGATGATAACCTAGGATTGTACTTTATTCCTATTTTTGAGGTTTTTAATATGAAAATGAGGGTTTTTAACTTGAATCTAAATCTAACAAAAGTAAAGCACAGCAATAAAGAAATTAATCTAAAGCAATAGTGAAATCTAACTAGGTGCCAATGATCAAACCATAATGCATTGTCACCCTACGTTTTGATTAAATCATCAACACTCACTTAAACTAAGAATGAACAACAAGACATAAATGAATACGATCTAAAGCAAAATTTAAAACTTAACTACAGAAACTAAACTTCTCAACAGTGCTACAAGTTAAGCTAAGCAAAATTAAGAATAATTTCAAACTCAATTGAAACTAATTATCCAAAACACTTGAATTCCAACAATTAATCTAAAAAGAACTATGATTACTGAATCAAAATAGCGTAACTGAAATCTAAATCTATCAACAATAAAAAGAATGCAAAATTAAAACCCTAAACCATCTCAACACCAAACCAATCTACACGGCAACTTCTCCTTGCCGTCACACAAGGAAGCATCCATGAAACCTCACTTCAGCAATCGGGGAAGACAATCTCAGTAGCTAAACTCAGCTCAACCTTTACCAGATTCCCGGACACCTCTCCAAGCGAAGCTGATGAAAATCGGAGCCACCCAACTCAGGAAATCTGACAATCTGTGAGCTGCAAACTCAGATCTGATGTGGAGAAGATGATGGATGGACTGTCGTCGGGAATGGTCCAGAAGCAGTGGAGGAACGTCGCCAAAGCACATTGATGGGTAGCGGAACCCCTAATCGAAGGAACACCTCAAATTGGGCGCGGCAGAATAGAGGTTTGCGGACACAATTCTCGTCATAGGAACGCCTTGGAGCGAGGTCAGATCACTGGAAGCTGGTCGCAAGCATCTGAGAACATCGTCGCCGATGAAGTTGGCCGAAAAATGGATCTAGAAGTGGAGATGGGGTCGGAAATCCCGTTGGAAAATGAACGCATGATGAAGCTGTGCGGAGGAGATCGACGAAGCCAAAGGGTACTGTAGCTTCTGTTTTGAATATGATCTAGATCTGAACGGACGACTGAAATTGATTTAGAGCTTGATCAACGGTGGAAAGTCACTTAAAATCCGATCTGAAGGTGCTAATCTTGATCTAGGGTCTGGATCTACTCTCCCTTAGGTCGGATTGACCAGATCTTTACTGGATGGTTCAGATCTATCCAATCTTTGATGAACGGTCCATAATGCTCCGTAATTTGATCTTCTCGTTTAAACTTCTATTCGAGCACAAATTCAGTTTGAATAGATCCAAATCCAAGATCCTTTGATGCCTACAAAATAAGAATCAAATATTAGCATCAAATAACATAAAAATAAAATAATTTGCGATTAAGTCTAAAATCGATACAATGCATAAAATGTGATGTAACCATGATTTAAACCTATGAAATCAACATCAAACCATGCATATATGAATCAAAATAATACACTAAAATCATGGTTACTGACCGGGAGATAAAATGGGACAAAGTGGTGATTTGGTCGATTAGTCTTTGTGCCTCTTTCAAATTATGAGGAGAGCCATATTCTATAGAGCTTATACCTTACTAGGATTAGCTTTAATTTCACGTTCAGTAACTACATATCCCAAAAATTTTCCACTTCTTGCCTGAACAAACACTTGCAAGGGTTGAGCTTGAGCTCATATTGTCTCAAAGTTCTGCAGGTTTCTTCTATGTCTTTAATCAAGTCTACTGCCTGAAGAGATTTGATGAGGATATCATCCACATAAACCTCCATATTTCACCCGATTTGTTTTTTGAAGAACTTGTCCATGATTCTTTGATAGGTAGCCCTGAACAACATAATATTATAACAATAAGTGCCTTCAGTAGTTATAAAACTAACCTTCTTTTGATCCTCCTTGGCAAGTGGCAGTTGATGAAACACTTGATAGGCATCCAACATACAAATGAATTCACAACTAGAGGTGGAATCAACAATTTGATCGATGCATGGTAAAGGATAATAATCCTTCGGGCAAGCCTTATTAAGATCTCTAAAATCAATGCAAACCGACCATTTATTTCCTATCTTAGATACCACGATGACATTCGCTAGATAACTAGAGAATTGAACCTCCCGAATGTAACTTGCCTCCAATAACTTATTCACCTCTTCTTTAATAATTTTATTTTGATCAACCCCAAAATCTCACTTCCTATGTTTGATAGGGTGAGCATCATGAAAGACATGAAGCATATGTTCCATGACTATAGGAGATACACCCTTCACCTCTTTAGGTATCCAGGAAAATACATCATTGTTACAAGTTAGACACTCCACCAGTTTAGCCTTAAGTTCAAGAGTCAAGTCGATGGCTATATGAGTAGTGGCTTCTGGCCGACCAACCTAAATTTACACTTCTTCCTTTTCTTTATACACCAGGATGGGTGGCTTTTCTTGAATAGTGTTAATCTCTATCCTTTGTACTTTTTGAGTGGCATTGGTCTCAGTCTTCACTATCTCCACGTAGCATTTGTGTGTTACTAGTTGATCACCCTTGACTTCCTCCATTTGGTCATCCACGAGAAATTTATATTTTGGTAAAAGGTTGAAACAATCATCCAAAATTCCTTAAGGGCCGACCGACCCAAGATGACATTATTGTTGGTTGCTACTCGAAAAACCTAGAGGTTCCACTGTACAAAAATTTTGTACAAAGGTCTGAACCTTTTCCTAGTTACCATGTGTTCTTTTAAATTAAATTTTGGATCGCCTGCGGAACTTAACACGTTTGATCCAAAACTTAATCTATTCGTTCTTTTAGGTTTTGACTTGGGTCTCCTGCAGAACTTAACACGTTCGACCCAAATCACCTTAAGTTATTAATTCCATTAAATATTAATTTCCATAATTGGTTCCCAGTACTGACGTGGCGAGGCACATGGCCTTCTTGGATATGGGAGCAACCACCACCGACTAGACAAAACCTTTTATGGAAAGCTAATATTTAATTTCCTAAAATAACTTTAGGTTAACCGAAAAGAACAATCAAATCACAAGGGAAAGAAAAATAAAAGAACACTATATCGAAAACAAATTCGAAACTCTAGAATCGTATGCCTCTTGTATTTAGTATTATTTCCAAAAATAACTAGTATGATGCGGAAACAAAAATTACTAGTTATACCTTTTAGAAAGACCTCTTGATCTTCTACCGTATTCCTCTTCTAACCTCGGACGTTGTGTGGGCAACGATCTTCCGAGATGAGAACCACCAAGCACCTTCTTCTTCCTTACAAGTTTCGGCCATCAAAACTTCTCCTAGGATGAAGAGGTTCGGCCACCACCACCATGCTCCAAGGGATGCTAGAAAAGAGGCTTCTTTTCTCTCCTTCTTCTCCTTCTTAGATCCGACCACCAAAGCTATCTCCACCATGAGAAGGTTTCGGCCACACAAAGGAGAGGAGAGGAAAGAAAGGGCCGGCCACACCCAAGGAGAAAAGAGAGGAAAAATAGAATAGAGTCGTTAGCCTTGAAGCCTCCTCTACCCCCTCTTTTATAATCCTTGGTCTTGGCAAATAAGGAAAATTTAATAAAAACTTCCTTAATTCTTTTTCCATTGAAAAGGAAAATTTATTTAATTAAAATAATTTTCTCTTTTCAAATTATAATGGCCGGCCACTCTTCTCCCCAAAACAAGGAGAGTTTTAATTAAAACAAAAATTAAAACTTCCTAATTTGTTTCTAGAAATTTATAAAAATTTCTCCAATAATTTTAATCCCTTCATGATTGGTTAATAAAAAGAAATTTTATAAATTAAAATCTTTCTTTTAAACATGTGGATAATTTCCGAAAAGGAAAGTTATCTCTAAAATTAAAATCTCCTTTCAATCTACAAATAAGGAAAATATTAAATCTTTTCTTAATCTTTTGTAGAAACTAATAAAAGAGAATTTTAATTTTAAACTTTCTTTTAAATCATGAATATAATTAAAAGGAAAGTTTTACCAAAATTAAAATCAACCTTTAATCTACAAATAAGGAAAGAGATTTTAACTCTTCTCTTAATCTTTTGTAGAATCTTATAAAAGGAAGGATTTAAATTTTTAAACTCTCTTTTAAATTATATTATCCACATAAGAAAAATTTTAAAATTAAAATTCCTTTTTATTTTAATAGGGACGGCCACATGAATTCACCCATGAACATACCCATGGCCGGCCCTAGCTTGGTCTCCAAGCTAGCTTGGCCGGCCCCTATAGGATGGGTAAGAAGGTGGGTATAGGTGGGTATAGTACTCTATAATTAAGAGGCTACGATAGGGACCGAGAGGAGGAATTGGTTTTGGTCTCCCGATAAAATTAAGCATCCCGTGTTCGCCCCGAACACACAACTTAATTTTATCAATAATAATTCATTCCACTATAGAATTATTATTGAACTACCGCACCAATCCCAAATTACATTTTTGGGCTCCTTCTTATTATGAGTGTGTTAGTCTCCCTGTGTTTAAGATATCGAATGTCCACTAATTAAGTGAGTTACTGACAACTCATTTAATTAATATCTAAATCCAAGAGTAGTACCACTCAACCTTATTATCATGTCGGACTAAGTCCACCTACAGGGTTTAACATGACAATCCTTATGAGCTCCTCTTGAGGACATTATCAACCTAGTATCTCTAGGACACAGTTTCCTTCTATAATCAACAACACACACTATAAGTGATACCATTTCCCAACTTATCGGGCTTATTGATTCATCGAACTAAATCTCACCCATTGATAAATTAAAGAAATAAATATCAAATATATGTGCTTGTTATTATATTAGGATTAAGAGCACACACTTCCATAATAACCGAGGTCTTTGTTCCTTTATAAAGTCAGTATAAAAGAAACGACCTCAAATGGTCCTACTCAATACACTCTGAGTGTACTAGTGTAATTATATAGTCAAGATAAACTAATACCTAATTACACTACGATCTTCTAATGGTTTGTTCCTTTCCATTTTGGTCGTGAGCTACTGTTTATAATTTATAAGGTACTGATAACATCATCTTCTGCATGTGACACCACATACTATGTTATCTACAATATAAATTAAATGAACAACTACAAACAAATGTAGACAATTTGACCAAATGTGATTCTTTATTCATAATAAATATTTATACCAAAAGCTAGACTTTTAGTATACACTCTAACAATTACAGGACAAAGGTACATCCACCACTATGAAAACTGATTGGTACGTCCTCATCAGGGGCTCTTCCCTAAGGATATGGCTAACTTTATCTAACCGAGCGATTGGACTTCATTGCCCATAAACCCATACAGAGGAGTTGACAAGGGTTGAAGCTTGCTTGAGTTGATTTGTAGTTGATCAAATGCTTGTTTGAAGATAATGTTAACAGAGCTACCCGTGTCAATAAAAGTATGAGAGATATTATAGTTGGCTATGATAGCCTTAATTATTAATGTTGGTTGGTCCTAGGAAGATCGTATCGGTTCCACTATACAAAAATTTTGTACAAGTGTCAAATCTTTCCTAAACAACATATTGTGTTCTTTAGAAGTTAAATTAGGAATCACAAACGGAACTTAACATTATTGATTCCAAATTTAACTTATCTATTCTTAATGGGTTAAATTTGGATCGCAAGCGGAACTTAACACTATTGATCCAAATCAACCTATGTTATAAATTCAATTAAATATTAATTTTCAAAATTAGCTTCCAGGACTGCATGGCGAGGCACATGACCTTCTTGGGTATGGGAATATCCACCACCGCTTAGACAAAGCCTTCTAAGGAAAACTAATATTTAATTTCCGTATATAACTCTAGGTTTAACCAAGATGAACAATCGAATCACACATTTGAAAAATAAAAAAAAAAACACAAACTCGAATAACAAATTCGAAAAACTAGAATCTAATGCCTCTTGTGTTTGAAATTCATACAAAGAAAAATAACTAGAATGATATGAAAAATAATTACTAGTTATATCTTTTCTTTGTATGCTAATAACCTCGAGATCTTCTGCCGTATTCCTCGCCTCGCCTTGGACGTCGTGTGGGCGACGATCCTCCAAGATGAACACCACCCAAAAGGCTTTTTCCTCCTTCTCTAGAATTTGGCCACCAACACCACCAAGGAACCAAAGAGAGCAAAGGGAAAGGGAAGGGGAGAGATCCGGCCATAAGGGAGAGCACAAGCAATAGAACAAGAATAGATGCATACCCTACTTCTCCTCTTCTTCTCCTTCTCTTTGTATCCAGCCACACAAAACAACCACATAGAGGTGGCCGGCCCTAGCATGAAGAAAAGCAAGGGCCGACCCTTTGGAGAAGACTAGAGAGAAGAGAGAAAAGAATAGAATTCATGTATCATGAGGCCTCCCCTCCCCTTCTTTTATATTACTTGCCCAAGGCAAATAAGGAAAGACTTTTACAAAAAATTAAAATCTTCCTCTTGTTTTTCCTTTTCCCTTTTTATTTTTCCTTTTCTTTCTTCTTGATTGATTCAATCACCAATCATGAATTGGTTTGATTGGATGATTGGCCGGCCCCTTGCTTGGGCACCAAGCAAGGGTGGCCGACCCTAAGAGGAAAGGAAAAATATCTTTGTAAAAAATTTACAAGCAAAGAAGGAATGCTCTCATAAAATTTTTACAAGCTCTCTTTAAATTTTCTAAAGTGGATGTTAAAAAAGGAAAGTTTTAAAAATTAAACCAAGTTTTAAAATTTAAAACATCTCTTATAAAATTTCCTTTTTTAACATGGCTACAAAAAAGGAAAGTTTCAAATTTAAAACTCTCTTTTAAACAAACATGTGGATGGTTAAATAAGGAAAGTTTTAAAACTTTTAAAACTCTCTTTTAAACCATGTGACCTAATTCAAATAAGGAAAGTTTTTTAATTTTAAAATCTCTCTTTTAAAACTTGTAATTTTCTACAAAGAGAAGATTTTAAAAATTCAAAACACCTCCTCACCTTTGATTTAATGTGGCCGACCCCCTCCTGCTTGGGCACCAAGCAAGGGGCTGACCCCTTAAGAGAAGATGGCGGCCGACCCTTGGCTTGGTCACCAAGCCTTGGGCCGACCCCCTCTTGGACACCAAGATGGGCTTTTCATGGATGAATATGAGACATTAATGAGGCTATGATAGGGACCTAGAAGAGAAATTAGTTTTGGCCTTCGACGAGCTTGAGTATCCCGTGTTCGCCCTGAACACACAACTCAAGTTCATCAATAATAACTCATTCCACTAGAGAGTTATTATTGCACTACCGCACCAATCTCAAATTATATTATGGGCTCCTTCTTATCATGAGTGTGTCAATCTCTCTGTGTTTAAGATATCGAATGTCCATTAATTTAATGAGTTACTGACAACTCATTTAATTAACATCTAGTTCAAGAGTAGTACCACTCAACCTTATCGTCATGTCGGACTAAGTCCACCTGCAGGGTTTAACATGACAATCCTTATGAGCTCCTCTTGGAGACATTCTCAACCTAGATAACTAGGACATAGTTTCCCTCTATAATCAACAACACACACTATAAGTAATATCATTTCCCAACTTATCGGGCCTATTGATTTATCGAGCTAAATCTCACCCTTTGATAAGTCAAAGAAATAAATACTAAATATATGTGCTTGTTATTATATTAGGATTAAGAGCACACACTTCTATAATAACTAAGGTCTCATTCTTTTATTAAGTCAGTATAAAAAGAACTTTCCTTAAATGGTCCTACTCAATACACTTAGAGTGTACTAGTGTAATTTATTAGTCAAGATAAACTAATACCTAATTACACTACGATTATTCCAATAGTTTGTTCCTTTCCATCTTAGTCGTGAGCAACTGTTTATAATTTATAAAGAACTGATAACATGATCTTCTGTGTGTGACACCACACACCATGTTATCTACGATATAAATTAATTGAACAATTACACTTAACATAAATGTAGGTATTAACCATTGTGATTCTTTATTTCTAAATAAATGTTTATACAAAAGCTAGGCTTTTAGTATACACTCTAACAATTAATGCATCATCATGGGGTATTTCTACTCCCTCTAGATCTTTGGGGCCGAAGCTGATTTCAGGCCCAGCTGCCTACTTTGCACTACATCTGACCTCATGAATGATAAACACCGAGCATGCGACTTCTTCACTTGGTTAGAGTCACCATCAGTTGGCTCCTCGGTTATCATGTTGATATTACCCCCGAGCGGCATTACTGTGATTTTCATCCTACCGAGAGGATGACTGCTCTTATTGTACTCAAACAGGCATTTGGGCCTGCTAGACCTGGAGTTGTAATGTTCCCGACTATGGCTCAGTCGCCTAGTACTCAATCTTGAGTGGGCTATTTCATCGTGCATACAGTCAGCGATTTGGAGCTGGAGAATGATGATGATATCTAGGATTGCCTTCTCGCTGATTCCGTAGAGTGTAACAATCTTCTATATTATGAGTGGTTGTCTGATGATTCATGCACCACCTTCATGGGGTTTCCCGAGGGACCCCCACATGTTGTCCGGCTTGAGGTCGCGCTTGTGGATGATGATATTGAAGGCCTGCACGAGGTCCTTTGGGTGGAGGAGCAGGTAACACTGGCATTTGGGGGCTGGAGCAAAAGCGGATGTGGCACCTTCCTTCTTTTGGTTAGCTTAAGCTTCTTCAACATTAATGAATTCAGTTGTCCATTCAATTAGTGGGTCAAAGTTGATTGGAGGTTTTCTAACTAAATCTTTGAAAAAATCATTATCATTAAGTCCCTGATAAAAGACATTCACTAAAATCTCTGTGGTGGCCGTGGGAACATCCATAGACACCTGATTGAACCTCTTGATATAGGCTTAAATGGTCTCCTTGGGCCCTTGTTTAAGTGAGAAGAGGCTCCAAGAGATTTGTGATATCGCTAGTTGCTGGAGAAGTGGTGGATAAATACCTTGCAGAAGTCCTTGATGCAACAAATAGAGTTATCTGGCAACAGTTTGAACCATCGCTGGGCTACTCTGTCAAATGCGGTGAGGAACATTCGACATTTTACACCGTCAGTAAATTGTTGAAGAAGGGTAGCATGCTCAAATTTAAGAAGATGATCCTCCGGGTCAGTTGTTTTTGAATATTCTCATATGTTCAAGTTCTGATAATGCTTGGGTAATAGATCATCCAACACCCTTTGAGAGAATAGAGTAGCAATTCGCTCAGAGGAGCTATCACTAGCTACAACTTTTCCTTTGCACCTATCCCGCATAGGTACCTTTCCAGAAGACTCCTGGCGTATTATTCCTTAGCCCAACTATTCTAATGGCATATGAAAAGGTGCTCGGGGGCACCGAGTTGGTGAGAGAGGTGTAGGGAGAAAGCGAGCAGGACCCTCCTCCTGAACCCCTCTCTCCCTTTGATGAGCAGTTATTGATGCTTCCAGATTTGGTGGTGGCAGCATACCCCCAGTGTTGGCTTTGTTGTTGTTGTTGAAGTAATTTCTATGCTCTACCGTTGATGAGAAACTCCAGATCTTCTTGCATTAAGGTGACAGTATTGAGTTTTCCAGCCTCCTCCATCGCAAAGCTTCAGATTCAGGCAAAGATTCTCATAGACGGGGCCAAACTTGATCTTGTATGAAGGCAATGAGATGGCGCGCTAACTCCAATGGATGGTTGGTCGAAGAGTAATATGATTCTCGTGATATGAAGGAACTCCTCAACAATCATGCACACAATCAGATGAGCCAACAAAGCATTAGTGACCTAAGACCGGAGTGGGAATCCCTGGCTATGCCCTTCGACGCTCAAGTCAGTCTCCTCTCTTGAAAGTGGAAAGTGCAAGAAAGTAGGACTTCATATGCAAATATTTGTGTACTTTGCCAACAAAGAGTATTCCCCTATTTATACCACCTTACATAACCTCCGCGATCGTAAGGTGGTCCTCGGTTTGTTAGAGTTTGTTAGGTGATAAAAGAAAGTACAACCTGGGTGTTTCAGGATAATCCAAGAAATCTTTTTTCTACCCACATATGTACCTCTTTTATCATTTATGCTTCGCATCATTACTAAGGTTGTTGGAGAAGAACGTTGTTATAACTGCTTATCAATGGGAAACCAAATAATTTTCACAAGAGATTTCAAGAGAATATTCCCCGACAATTATGACAGGCTGTCAAAGTGCTGTTTGTTGTTTGCTTACTGCCTGCATCTCAACCGCTCCACAAGGGTAGCTACCTTATTTGATAGTGTATTAATATGCTTGATCATACATTAAATATTACAAAACCTACTCAAAAACTAATATAGTACGCATATTATGCATTAAGTTTACTTGAGGAGTCATATAATAAATCACATATGTTAGAGCTATATTTTAGGGGTACTATATCTTTAGGTAATTTAAATCCGTCCGACCTTTGCTAGGTTAGGCATATCTAGATATGTTCAATTATCCTTATCCAAATGATAGTGTATGTAAAAAGAGTTTATGAGATGAAATATTATTAAACCCACACAGGCTTTGCCCGATCGGGTGTTTACATAGAACCCTATGCCCGTTTAGCCTTTACCCGACTGAACACGTATCGAGAGCTATATATAGGATTAAGTATCTCTGGGTTCATTTGAGCTTTGCCCGACCGGGTGTTCATAGATAACCTTTTGCCCGTTCAGCCTTTACCCGACCGAACACATATCTAGAACTATATATAGGATTAAGTATCTTTAGGTCCATTCGGGCTTTGGTCGGTTGGGTGTTCACAGAGAACCTTATGTCCATTCAGCCTTTACTCGACCGAACATGTGTCGAGAGCTATATATATAGGGTTAAACATCTCTAGGTTTGTTCTGGCTTTGCATAGCTGGTGTTTATAGAGAACCTTATGTCCGTTCATCCTTTACCCAGCTGAATGCGTATCAAGAGCTATATATATATATATAAGGTTAAGCATCTCTAGATCCTTTCGGGCTTTGCCCGGCTAGGTGTTCACATAAAATCTTATGTCCGTTCAACCTTTACTCAGTCGAACACTTATTGAGAGCTATATATATAAGGTTAAGTATCTCTGGGTCCATCCGGGCTTTACCTAGCCGGGTGTTCACAGAGAACCTTATGTTTGTTCAGCCTTTATCCGACCGAACGCGTATCGAGAGCTCTATATAAGGTTAAGTAACTCTGGATCCATCTAAGATTTGATTGGCCGAGTGTTCATAGAGAACTTTAATATTTGTTCAGGTTGCCCCTCTCCAAGTATTTTACGCTAGAGTCATCTGAGCGAGATCTGACAATCAGGTTATCAACTAAACTAGATGGGGATTGCTTTCTTATCTCAATTTTAATCCTCACACCACTCTAACCAAAATCTTCCCATCATCTCTGAAACCTGCTAAATACAACCCATATCAATAGATTTGTATTGATTTTAGAAAACATAATAAGGCTTGCCTGAAGGATTATTATCTTTTACCCCGCATCGATCAAGTTGTTGATTCCACCTCTAGTTGCGAATTCATCTGTATGTTGGATGCCTATCAAGGGTATCATCAAGTGTCACTTGCAAAGAAAGATCAAGAGAAGGTTAGTTTTATAACTACTGAAGGCACTTATTGTTTTAATGTTATACCATTCTGATTAAAGGATGTAGGGGCTACCTATCAAAGACTCATGAACAAGGTCTTCAAAAAACATATTGAGCGAAATATGGAGGTTTATATGAATGATATCCTCATCGAATCTCTTCGGGTGATAGACTTGGTTGACGACATAGAAGAAACCTACAGAACTTTGAATAATATGAGGTCAAGCTCAACCCTTGCAAGTGTTTGTTTGGGGCCAGAAGTGAATTTTTTTTTGGGATATGTAGTTACTGAACGTGGAATTGAAGCTAATCCTGGCAAGGTACAAGCTCTGCAGAATATGGCTCCTCCTCATTATCTGAAAGAGGCACAAAGACTAACCAGCTGAATCACCGCTCTGTCCCACTGAATCTCCCGATCGGCTGATCGAAGTTTACCCTTCTTCAAGATACTTCATCAAGAGACCAAATTTCAATGGGATGCTGATTGTGACAATGTGTTTAAGGAGCTAAAGAATTATTTGTCCTCCCTACCTATATTAGCTAAACCAATAGTGGGTAGGCCTTGTGGGTTTATTTGTCGACTAATGAGTGAGCTGTTGGTGCAGTATTAGTAAGGCAAGAGGAGAAAGAATAACAACCTGTGTATTTCTTTAGTCATCTATTAAAAGGAGCCGAGTGCCGTTACACAACACTCGAAAAAATTAACTTACATAATGGTTCTAACTGTTCATAGATTACGTCCATACTTTTTATCTCATCCGATAATAGTATTATCTAATAGTACTTTGGGTTGGGTACATATTAACCCTGAAGCTTCTGGAAGGTTGATCAAGTGGATGACGAAACTTAGTGAATATGATATACAGTATCAACCTTAAGCGGCCATCAAGGCCCAAACCTTGGCAGATTTTATAACAGAAATATAAGGCCTAGAAATGGAAGAAACTTGGAAGATATATGTTGATGGATCCTCTACCTGGCAAGGTAGTGGGATAAGTATTCTTTTTATATCGCCCAAAGAAGATCGGATGCAGTTATCTATTCAGTTAAATTATCGACAACTAACAATGAAGCGGAGTATGAGGTCTTAATAGCAGGATTACAGACCGCATGACATATAGGAGTCACTCGGGTCTTAATCTACTCAGATTCTCAGTTAGCTTCCCAACATCTGTCTAGGAATTTTGAAATCAACATTGACCAGCTCAAGTTATATGCAGAAGTGTTTAATAATTTAAGAGCTAAATTTCAAGAAGTGATTATATAAAAGATGACCTAGCCAAATTAGCTTCTGCCATAATTTCTTAGAGTTTAGACAAGCCTGTGGAGTAAACATTATTAGTGGCGTCCATTGAGTGGTAGGCCAACCTGGAACTACAAAGTGACTAGAGAACACCAATCATTCTTTCTTAAAATAGGATATTCTACCTACCAATGAGGAGAAAGCACGGATACTTAAGAAAAGGGCTAGTCGATTTACAATGACTGGAGATCATCTTTATAAGAAAGCCTTTTCCTATCCTTTTTTACTCCAATACATCAGGCCGAATGATGTAAAGTATATTTTTATAGGAAGTGCATCATGGTTCTTGTGGAAGTCATGCAGGAGGTTGTTCTCTCGCCCAAAAAATATTATTGGCTGGATATTTTTAGCCTACTTTACAAGCTGATGTAACTCAATTAATGAGGACCTATTTATCTTATTAGAAACACCCAAATATACCACATCACCCCCACAGAATTACTCAAAATCTCTATTGTTTCTTGTCCATTTGATCAATGGGGTATGGATTGTTTGAGTGTATACTAAAAGCCTAGCTTTTGTATAAACATTTATTTAGAAATAAAGAATCACAATGGTCAAATATCTACATTTATTTCTTAAATGTAATTTGTTCAATTAATTTATATAGTAGACAACATGGTGTGTGGTGTCACACACAGAAGATCATGTTGTCGGTTTTTTATAAATTATAAACAGTTGCTCGTGACTAAAATGGAAAGGAACAAACCGTTGAAGTAGTCGTAGTGTAATTAAGTATTAGTTTATCTTAACTAATAAATTACACTGATACACTCCAAGTGTATTGAGTAGGACCATTTTTGGTAAGTTCTTTTTGTATTGACTTTATAAAAGAACTAGACCTTAGTTATTATGGAAGTGTGTGCTCTTAATCCTAATATAATAACAAACACATATATTTAGTATTTATTTTTTTGCTAATTAATGGGTGAGATTTTGCTCGATAAATCAATAAGCCCGATAAGTTGGGAAATGATATTACTTATAGTGTGTGTTGTTGATTATAGAAGGAAACTGTGTCCTAGTAATCTAGGTTGGGAATGACCCCAAGAGGAGCTCATAAGGATTGTCATGTTAAACCCTGTAGGTGGACTTAGTCCGACATGACGATAAGGTTGAGTGATACTACTCTTGAACTAAGATATTAATTGAGTTGTCAGTAACTCATTTAATTAGTGGACATTCGTTATCTTAAACACAGGGAGACTAACACACTCATAATAAGAAGGAGCCCAAAATGTAATTTGGGATTGGTGCGGTAGTTCAATAATAGTTCTTTAGTGGAATAAATTATTATTGATGAAATTAAATTATGTGTTCGGGGCGAACACGTGATGCTTAATTTCATTAGGTGTAACGACCCAATTTTCCCTATTTCAAGTTCTAAAAGTCCATAAAAATATTTGGAGATACTTTTAAAATATTCTAGAGATTTTTAGGAATTTTTAGAGTATTTTTACGTAATTTTTGGAGGTCGTTTAGTAGGGTTACAAAAAGAAAGAAGTTTTAAAAAAAAAATGTTGAAGGTGAGATTCGAACCCACGATCTCGGGTCGGACTGACCCAAGCACAACCGGCCCGACCAATCGAGCTAAGCTTGTTTTGTTAACTAAATATGGGAATAAATATATTTAAGGTATGGTAACTAATAAAAATCTTAGTTATAAGAAAGGGGTTTAAGTTTTCCCGAACCCTAAAAGTTTCTCACCGAACCTTTCCTCCTCACTCGCGACGGCGCCAACCCTTCTCGGCGAAAATCGCAGCACGCACCTAGGCGACTCCGGCGGCCGACGAGCTTCCTCCTCCGCGGATTCTTCACAAGTCCGAGCTTCTCTGGGCAAGGAGAGCGCGCGGGCACAAGAAGAGGCCGAGAGTTGCAAGTTTCCAAACCCTAGAACCTTCTTCCTCCTTCGGTTAGGGGCTCATCCGAACCCTAGATCTTCCTCCGGTTGTAAGTTCAAGAACAGCGAGGTGAGTTGCTACTCACCTGCAGTAGGATAGCTCCGGATTTCGTTTTCTTCTTGTTTTTTCAAATTTTGCTGTGACGATTCTTGGTTTTTGCTTGTTGCTGTGAACCCTAAAGAAAGAAGAGAAGGATTAGTTCAGTTTAAGCATGAAGAACAGTAGCAAGATTTAAGGTTCTAAATTCCAGCAAGTTTAAAATTTGATTTCGAAGCATGTTTTGGAGGAAGTTTATAATTAGGTTGCTGCCATGAAACCTAATGAAGAATTGTTAGATTGATCCTTACCTTGGATGAACTATAGTTCAGTTCAAGCACGTGGAATTGTTAGATTCGGAAGTTAACAGATTGTTTAGCTTTGATTAGCCATGTGTAGCACGTTGGGCTTCTTTTGCTTCCTTGCCGTGGCACCACAGATAGTTGCAACAAGTTTTAATTCCCGTTGCTTTGTGAAAGTATGAGTTTTCAACAAGTTTACATAGATTTTAAGCTTTAGCATGTTTAGTTTTGGTTGGCTATGGATTGGTTCTATTTTCTTATGTAAGGATAGCAAGATATTGATTTGGCTTGAGGTGTACATGTTTGCTTGTGAAGGCTTTGAATTCATTAGTAGCACAGATTTAGGTTTCCCTTATTACCTCAATGGGCACAGGAAATATGCTACGGGAATAAGTAAAGAGTGGATAGCTTATATTTGTAAAAGTTGTAAATCCTGGCAGAACATAGTATACAGATTTTTAGTACAGGATTAAGCTTGATTTCATTGCAGATAAAAGTGAAGAATAGGTTGAAAACATTATCAGATTTTATTGAGATTACAAGTGCAGAATTTTTATAAGTAAAGTATACAGATTTGAGTTTCTTTATTCTAGCATGAGGTTTAGCTATGCTTCCTTGCTACCATTCAGATAAGCATACAGATTTTGAATTATATAGCATTGCAGTTTTGATGGTTTAACATTGGAAGATCCAATTAGATCTCTAGTAGCTTAATTAGACTTACAGATTTTAACTAAGTCTATAGTGCAGAATTTATTAAGTTTATAAGAGCAGAATTTTATTAAGCTTATAAGTGCAGAAGTTAGTTAGTGTAGTGAGCAGATTTGATTAAGCTTGTATGCAGATTTTTATTAAGCTAGTATGCAGATTTCTGTTAAGCTATTATACAGATTTTTATTAAGCTAGTATGCAGATTTCTGTTAAGCATTAGTGTAAATTCTTGATAAGTATTATATGTGCAGATTTCTTTTATGCACGATTATGTGTTACATAGTTAGTTTCATTCATAGATGCATATGAAAGATACCCTAATAGTATTTTTGGGTTTAAGAAAAGTATAAGAAAGATAAAGAAAAGTATAATAAAGATAAAGAAAAGAAAGAAAAGGCCAAGGCCTTAAGTAGATCCCAAAGTCAAGACTTTAGGGATTTTTGGCACACAAGGTGCTTATTAAAATGCCAAGGCATTTAAAGAAGAAGTAATTAAGATATAACAAGTATTTTACTTTTAAATGGCATGTACCGGACACAAGGTCCAAGGGATGGGCTCCAAGATGCCCCTAGGCACAAGGCCTAGAAGTATCTTAGTAGTTTCGGGATTAGCTACCTCGATCCTTACTAAGAATGCGCGCAAAGTGGTACAATGCCGGGCCCAAAAGAAGTTGATTATTATTTTCAAGTATTAAAAGTATAAGTTTATGAACAAGTAAAAATAAGTTTTACATAAGAATAAAAGTACTAAAGAATGAGTTTTAAGCAAGTGAAATAAAAGAATCAGCTTAGAACAAGTAAAACAAGTTTCACTTTGTTTTAAAGATCAGTAAGTTTAGCTTCCTTTTATGCTAGCAGCTTTTACATGTTTAGTTTTCTTACATGTTATTGATTTGTTAGTTGATGAGCATGTTTAGCTATACATGTTAGCTTTTCAGTTAGTTGATTCCTTTGCTATTTATGAGCATGAGTATCTTTACATGTTAGCATTCAGTTTTAGCATGTTTTTATTTATATGCATGCATATCGTGATTTTGTGAGTTAGATAGCGCTCACTAAGCATTTTGCTTATAGATACTACTTTCCTCCTACTGCAGATAAAGGAAAAGGAAAGCTAAAGTATAAGAAGGAAGGCGACGAGGTGACAGTGTGTGTGATGCCAGGACTATGGAGAGATCATGAGTTTGCTAAGGAAACTGTCAAGACTCCTTTTGAGTTTTCTTTCAGTTATTAAGTTGATAGAGATTGTATTAGTTGTTTCCTTTGTCTATGTTGATTAATTGAGTCTATTCCGCATTATTAGTTGAGTTATTTCCTATTGTTGGAGCTATATAGTTTTCTATTGCTAGAATAGTTTCTTTTTAGTGTCGTGTTATTATTTCTGCGTGGTTGTGAAAAATATGTTCCAGCCGCCTGTGGCTGTGTATATAGTGTTTGTATCCCAGTTTGGGGTCACCGGTACAGGGGAGACTCTGCCGAAATTTTTCGGTAGGGATTTCTCGAAGTTAAGTAGCGTACCGATTAAGTAGTAGTAAGAAGGGTGGTCGTTATAGTTGGTATCAGAGCGATATTGACCTTTACAGTTAAGAGGAAAAAAAATATAGTAGTCAAGTAGTGGTCCACCTTTAGAGAGTAGTAGTAGTGTAGAAAGGTGGGTCGCTACATTTGGAGACCAAAACCAATTCCTACTCTCGGTCCCTATTGTAGCCTCTTAATTATAGAGTACTATACCCACCTTCTTACCCATCCTATAGGGGCCGGCCAAGCTAGCTTGGAGTCCAAGCTAGGGTCGGCCAAAGGCATGGTTCGTGGGTTCATGAGGTGGCCGGCCCTAGCTTGAACTCAAGCTTAGGTGGCCGGCCCTATTAAAATAAAATGTAATTTTATTTTTAAAATTTTCTTATGTGGATTCCATGATTTTAAAAGAGAGTTTAAAATTTAAAATTTTCCTTTTATAGCTTTCTACAAAAGATTAAGAAAAGATTTGAAATCTTTTCTTATTTGTAGATTGAAAGGTAGATTTTAATTTTGAGAAAACTTTCCTTTTTTTTTAACCATGTTCATGATTTAAAAGAGAGTTTAAAAATTAAATATTCTCTTTTATTAGTTTCTACAAAAGATTAAGAAAAGATTTGATATCTTTCCTTATTTGTAGATTGAAAGGAGATTTTAATTTTTAGTGATAACTTTCCTTTTTGGAAATCATCCACATGTTTAAATGAAATATTTTAATTTATAAAATTTCCTTTTTACAAACCACCATGAAGGGAAAAATTATTAGAAATTTTTTTATAAATTTCCGGAAACAAATTAGGAAGTTTTAATTCTTGTGTGAATTAAACTTTCATTGATTGGGATTAAAAGTGGCCGACCATTATAATTAAGAAAAGGAAATTATTTTTAATTAAATAAATTTTATTTTTCATGGCAAAGGAATTAAGGTAGTTTTTATTAAAATTTCCTTATTTGCCAAGACCAAGGAATATAAAAGAGGGGGTAGAGGTGCCTTCATTGAAAACAACTCTATTCTTTTTCTTCCTCCCTCTCTTCCTTGGTGGTGTGGCCGACCCCTCTTTTTCTCTCCTCTCCTTATTGTGGCCGAAACTTCTTCATTGGTGGAGTTCTCTTGGTGGCCGGATCAAGCAAGGAGAAGAAGGAGAGAAGGGAAGCCTAGTCTCTAGCATCCCTTGGAGCATTGGTGGTGGTCGAACCTATCTATCAAGAAGGACTCTTGGTGGCCGAAACCTAGAAGGAAGAAGAAGGTGTTTGATGGTTCTCATCTCGGAAGTTCATCGCCCACACAACGTCCGAGGTTAGAAGAGGAATACGGTAGAAGATCAAGAGGTCATTAAAGTTTACAAAGAAAGGTATTACTAGTATTTATTTTCCGCATCATGCTAGTTTATTTTTCTTTGTATTAATTCCAAACACAAGAGACATTAGATCTAGTTTTTTAAGTTTTTCGAGTTTGTGTTTTCTTCTTTTTCAAATTTGTGATTCGATTGTTCCTTTTGGTTAACCTAGAGTTATTTAAGGAAATTAAATATTAGCTTTCCTTAAAAGGCTTTGTCTAGGCGGTGGTGGTTGCTCCCATATCCAAGAAGGCCATGTGCCTCGCCATGCAGTCCTGGAAGCCAATTTTGGAAATTAATATTTAATGGAATTAATAACATAGGTGGATTTGAATCAATAGTGTTAAGTTTCGCTTGCGATTCAAATCTAAATCATTAAGAACAGATAAGTTAAATTTGGAATCAATGATGTTAAGTTCCGTCTGCGATTCCTAATTTAACTTCTAAGGAACACAATAGGTTATTTAAGGAAAGGTTCGACACTTATACAAAATTTTTATACAGTGGAATCGGTACGTTTTCCTAGGACTAACCAATAATTGGTATCAGAGCTAGGGTTTGCCTCTGTGTGTTTAGAATTTAAATAAGTTATGCACATGTCATACATAATTTAGGCAGGATAATAGTAGGATGTGCTAACTCTTTGGTTGCAGACTCCAACTATTATGGCTTATAGATGTTGTGTGTGATTGGACCGTTGGACATGTCAAGGCCATTATTTTGTGTGTGTATGATTGTATGTAATTAATACAACAGGAGCTGTATTAACCCTAGGATTTTAGAATTTTATTTTCGATCTAGATTACATGTACATTCCCTCGAGGAATATAGGATCGATATATGTAAAATTCTATTTTTGTCGCAGATCGGATGTTTGCGAGGCGTGGTACTTTTGGAGCACCAGAGGCGCAGTGGAATAAGAAGCAAGATGGATGCGACGACTAGACCCGATGGCGGTGGCTAAAGATGCAGCAGCTAGGGTTAGAGCACACGGAGGACAGTGATGGAAAAAGACCATAATAGTTAGAAAATAAATTTCCATATTTATTGCTTTTATTTATTGTGATGTGTGTGTATGCATGTGATGTATGCTAGGATAGTTTAAAATTCCTCACTTTAAATAACTAAGTGGGAGAGGGATTTATTTTAATAAATCCCACAGTCTCCATTACTGGTTTATAAGTGATGTAAACAAACTTGCGCGTTGGCTCTGAGTGCATTCCTCCATATCAGATGAGTTTATTTACGGATCACTAGATCAAACTTCTATTTAGGATGACTATAGGAAATTAATTAAGAGCGTGTGATCTTCCCCATCGGAAGGGGCACAATCTTATTAATGGACTTAGTGTCAAGTAATGGTATACACTTAGGCACGTCTAATAGTATCCTCCCCATCGGAGTCACTGCTATTATTTGTGTGACCAAAGGAAAACCAACTATTAATTTGTCAAAAAGATAATTTGACAAGATAATAAAATTAAAACCCCCTCTTACGAATGTCGAGTTTTTGTATACGTCCACACTATCGTGGCATAAAAAATTCACGATATATGAGGTAATTTTATTTGTCAGGATGACAAGAAAATAAAATTAATGGGAAAAACTCCTCTTACAAATGTTTGGTTTTGTATAGGTCTACACTATCGTGGCATACAAAATTCACGGTGTTTGAGGTAATTTTATTTGTCATAAAGATTTATTGACAAGATAATTAATGGGTAAAACCCTCCTCTTACAAATGTTCGAATTTGTATACGTCCACACTATCGTGGCATACAAAATTCCCGGTGTTTGAGGTGTTGGTGAATTTAAATAATATTGTTTGAGGAATCAATGTTATTTTAAATTCAAAATTTTTGACCAAATATTTGATAAAAGATAGACCAACTATTAATTTTATTTGTCATAAAGTTAGGTTGACGAGATAATAAAATTAATGGATAAAATCTCCTCTTTGATTTTGTATACGTCCACACTATCGTGGCGTACAAAATTCATGGGGATTTTAAGGTATTGGTCTTGACCAAATATTTTAGTGATTCTTAGGATGTTTAGTAATCCCCTAGTTGTTATACTATATAATAGACTTAGTAGTCCCAATTATAATGATTGGAAATAGGACTTGGACATTAAGGTAGTCTGTCTTCTTAGAACTGAGAACAATATAGGTGTATTTAATTCATTAGTTGTTGAAACATATTTAGTGGTGTTATCTACCAGTACCTGGAGTGTAGATACAGATGTCACTAATCATGTCTGCAATTTATTACAGGGTTCCAGGAAACCCGACAGCTATATAAAAAGGAAAACACCGTCTACATGGACACTACTGCAAAAGTAGCAGCTGTTGCAGTGGGAGATATTTATCCTCTGATAGGAATAAAATATGGATTTTCAGAAATTATCTTTACGTACTAAGTTTAGAAAGAACCTAGTTTCGATTTCTAAACTATTAAAGAATAGATATTCTGTCTATTTTGATAACAAACTTGTTATCAAGAAAAATAGGGAAGTTATCTGTTCTGGTACGTTGGTTGACAATTTATAATCCAATAACTCCCACGATGCAATAAATGGAAATTAATAACACATTTTCTAAATAAGAGAAAGTAACCTTCGGAAATGAACCAATCATATTTTTGGCATCTAAGGCTAGGTTATATTAACTTGAGTAGAATTCAAAGGATAATAACCAATGAACTCTTGTGTTCATTGGTAGTGGAAATCTTTCCAACCTGCGAGTCTTACTTGGAAGGAAAAATAACCAAGAAGCTTTTAAGTCTAAGGGGTATGGAGCTAAAGATATGTTGGAATTGGTTCATTCTGATTTATGTAGATCTTTGACTATCCAGGCAAGAGGTTGTTTCTAATATTTCGTCTCTTTTATAGACGACTATTCGAGATAAGGATACATTTATTTAGCGCGCCACAAGTCTAAGTGCTTTGATTAGTTCAAAGAGTACTAGGTTGATGTGGAGTAACGTCAAAGTAAAAGTATCAAGACACTACGGAGAAATCGTAGTGACAAGTACCTCTTAGGAGAGTTTAGGAGTCACTTATCAGAAGACGAGATTTAATCCCAACTAACTGCACCTGGTACACCCCAATAGAATGGTGTAGTAGAAAGAAGGTATAAGGCTCTTATGGAATAATTAGATCGAAGATGAGTTATTCAAAAAATTACCAAAATTGTTTTAAGGATATACACTGGAAACAGAAGTGAACGTAGTACCTTCTAAGTCAGAACTTTCTACTCCCATAGAATTGCAGAATGGATGTAAGCCTAGTCTGAAGCATATTCGGATTTGGGTGGTCTAGCACATGAGAGACACTAATAAGTTGGACATGAGTTCACTTGTTTGTGAGTTATCCTAGAAAAATGAAAAGAGGTTTGTAGTCCTTAAAATCGGAAGGTCATTGTTGGCACCAATGCCCGATTTTAGAAAAGGACTATACTATGAACCACAAGCCCATGAGTAAAAATTGTTCTTAAGGAAATTAAAGGACACGTCTAACCTAGTACTAACTGTACAAGATGAATTATCACAAAAAACTACAACATGTATCACAAATGATACACAATTGCAGAAAGTGCCTTGTCGTAGTGGGAGGTATTAGTTAGAGCCCTAGAGCCAATCATTTGATGATTGTATTATGGACTTGTTGTATCATATTCTTATATAAATAAAGGCATTTATTTTTGGTTATTATACTTACTTGTATTGGTGCCAAATAAACTAAGTATAATAGCGTCCTTGAGTAGAAGGTTCTCACCTATATCAATCGATTAGTTGAACCGATAGTGAGATGATATAGGGAACACTAATCTTAATCATTCCTAGTCAAGTATTAACATTTAGGGACAATGTTAATGCAATAAGACAAGCATGTAGGTCAACTCGATGACTTGATCTCACAAGTCATGGATATAGAGATTTCAAGTTGACACATGGGTATGCATTGGAAAATGTATACTGAATGACCCGCCATGAGAAAGTATCATGGATCGTTATATGAGTGTCATATACTTTCTCATGTGGCTATTAGTATGACTACTAGTCCTTAGACCTGAAGTCACCATGGATCCCTACATAAGTAGTTATGTACTTTGGTTTCGTCAAACGTCACCCGTAACTGGGTGGACTATAAAGGCGATTACTGGGTATGTAACGAATTATGCAGAGGGATGTGAGTGATGTAGATGGGATCTATCCCTCCTATATGACGGGAGAGACATCGATATTCTTGATAGAGTGAGACCACGAAGTGCATGGCCATGCTCAAATGAGTCAATATGAGATATTGAGCTCATTTGATTTAGTGAGTCTACTTGGAGTTCAAGATTTAGATTGGTCTGAGGATGACACGGTCTATGCCTCACATTGATCAATCTAGATGTCTAGGATAGAAGGACACTTGTCATATATTGTGAGGAGTCACAATTAGTAGTCACAAGGTGATGTTGGATCTCAACATTCTTGTAACTTGGGTAGTAATGATGTGTTGCTAGATACCGCTCATTACTTATGCTCCTAAATGGGTTTAGGGGCATCGCCAACATTACAAGAACCTATAGGGTCACACACTAAGGACAATTAGATGGAGATTAGGTTCATATGATGAACCAAGAGGATTAGATTCATGTGATGAATCAAATTGGATTAAGAGTAATCCTAATTGGGCTAATTGAGTTGGACTCAAGTTGATTCATGTGTTCAATGAGTCTAATTTAGATTACGACTCATTGAATCAATTTAATTAAATGAATTAGATTCATTATATTAAATTGGCTTGAATTAAATGGTTGGATTAGATCAACCATGAGAGAGATTAAGTCAAGTTTGACTTGACTTTATGCCACATCATTTGTGAGTTGGCATTAAGTGGCCAATGATGATGTGCCACATCATCATCTTTAGCACATGTGTGTGCCACCTCATGGAGGTTACAAATCTCTTTAATGTCCACATTAAATGAGAATGGGGAGTTACAATCCCATTGTGGCCGGCCACTTTAGTGATTGAATGAGATTGAATTTTATTCAAGGCAATTTCATTCCATCTTCTTCCAAGCTCTCTCCTCAAGCTCTCCCTCTCCTCCTCTTGCCGTGGCTGATCAAGGGTGCTAGCACACCTTTGTTTAGTTTTTCTCCACCCATTTGTTCGTGTGGATACTTCTAGAGGATCGTACGCTTGACGATCTCGAGATCCGGCACTTCCTTGGACGAGCGGGATTCGTAAAGGGCACGCATCAAGGGTAAAAAGTTTTCTCCTTGTAAATCTAGTTTAGAACTAGCATAAAACTCGTACTCGTAATGTTTTTCGAAAGTTTTACTTCGCACGGATCCGGTGGCTTGGGGTTTCGGGGTTTCCGCGACGCGAAAAAGCAATTTTCGCGGCCCGAAAAACCCAACAGTGGTATCAGAGCCACGTGCGAAGACTTGTACAAGTTTAGTATGTATTTTTATGAAAAATATAGATTCTGTAACATTCTTTAATTTTAAATATTTTATGGTTTTTATGGGTATTTTTCTCGTAGAAGCGAAGCACAAGTGTTTCGACACTTGTAGGCTTCGACTACCGAGAAGTTTTTTCTGAAACGGCAAGGTTTCGCCCAAAAAATTTTTGGGACAGTGAGCTAAGGCGCTGTAGGATCACTTAGGGACACTCGCGATGCTTAGATCATGGGTAGGGGCGCTGCCCCTGGCCCCGCAAGGGGATTCGTTCCGCGATTGCGCCCGAAAACCGCTAATCGGGACCGCCGAGAATTTTTCCCCATAAAAATTGAAAAAAAATAGTATTAAAATTACAGAAAATTATGGAAATTACATAATTTAGAATTATGTATAATTTGTGATGGTCATGGCCCCAAAAGACCCAATTTGATTGGTATATTTGTGTTGTAATTCATAATACGGCTTGTGTGCCGTCATGTGATTGTATGTGCTGTATACTTGATACGCGACCTGCGCATCGTGCCTTTCTCCATTTATTCTTGTTGTAAAATTAGTTTAGACTCGAATGTAACTCGAGTTTTAAAATTGTAATGTACAAAATTGGAGTCGTGGAAGGTCCAATCGAGACGGAGTTACGAGGAGGGCGCGAGCAACACAAGGTGGTCAAGGGAAGGAGCTTGAGAAGCTGTTGACCTTAGGTTAACCATCCGATCTTCTCATTGTCTTGAGAAGATCGTAGTAGGGCCATGACTAATCACAAATAAATTTAATTAATTTCTTGTGTGTATGTGATGCATGATTAGTAATTAATTAGTGCCTAACGATTAGATTAGATCTAAATCGTGTACAAGATGCACCCTATCGATTAGATTAGATCTCAATCGCATCAACTCTAATGCCTACCGTGCTGTGATACCTATCACTAGCTCGATCACATGTGTTGTTAAATCTGCCAAAGCATAGCAACACATATTATCTTGGTAGGGTACGGAGGGACAATCTTGGTCCCGCTTATCAACGCATGGGCGAGTACAAACTCAATTAGATTGAGTATTCCTAGTTAACTCAGTTGGATCGAGTACAACTATAGGCATTCTTCCAATGGTTGGAAAGACAGGACATAAATCACATTTATATTAATTCTTGGGCGTATTAGCTAAAGCTAACTCAAGTTTTAATATAACTGCGGATAATGATCCTATAAACAAGAGTTACATAGAGATGTAATTGGTAAATCGTTACCTACTGATCATACTAAGTCTTGGGCGATTTAGCCAAAGCTAACTCAAGGCGTAGTATGATGTGGATCTTGTCCCACATGAATTATAGAATTCAGTGGGAGCATCATTTAGTTAAAGGCCTAATTAAATGATTTAAAAGAATATGATATTTATTTTCTGCATTTTTCTGTTGTAGATAACCATGATGTCGAATATGAACTCTTTCTCCCTGCGTTCTGTCCTTGAGAAGGACAAGCTCAACGGAGCAAATTTCCTGGACTGGGACAGGAACTTGAGAATAATTCTCACCCAAGAACGTAAACTATACGTTCTAGAGCAACCCATTCCGGAGGCTCCTCCTGCTAATGCCCCGCGAGCTGACAAAGATGCTTATAAGAAGCATCAAGATGATGCATTATATGTGTCCTGTCTAATGCTCGCGACCATGAACTCTGAGCTTCAGAAGCAACATGAGTTGATGGGCGCTTACGATATGGTTGAACATCTTCGTCAACTGTATCAAGGACAAGCGCGACATGAGAGATTTGAGATCTTAAGGGCACAATTTCAGTGCAAGATGTCAGATGGGGCTCCCGTAGGCCCATATGTACTCAAAATGATTAGGTACATAGAAAACCTACAAAGGTTGGAATTCTCGCTTGGCCAAGAGCTGGCCACTGACCTGATCTTGCAATCCTTACCGGATAGCTATAGTCAATTCATTCTAAACTAAAATATGAACGAAATTGACAAGCCACTGCTCGAGCTGCTTAGCATGTTAAGAACTGCTGAGCTGAACCTTAAGAAGGCTAAGCCCCACTCTGTTCTGATGGTTCAGAAACACAAGGGCAAGGGCAAGCCCAAAAGCAAAGGAAAGTCCCAAGCCAAGGGCAAAGGCAAGGCATTGAAGCCTAAAGGAGGGGTCGCCAAGGATGCTACCTGCTTCCACTGCGGTCAGACCGGGCACTGGAAGAGGAATTGCAAGGTGTACCTGGAAGATCTTAAGAAGAAGCGAAGTGAGACTTCCACTTCAGGTATATATGTTATAGAAGTCAATCTATCTATTTCTTCATCATGGGTATTAGATACCGGATGCGCTTCTCACATTTGTACTAATGTGCAGGCGCTGAGAAATAGCAGGGCATTGGCAAAGGGCGAGGTGGACCTACGCGTAGGCAATGGAGCACGGGTTGCTGCTGTTGCTGTAGGGACTTATTTTCTATCTCTGCCCTCTGGGATTGTATTAGAGTTGGATGATTGTTGTTATGTGCCTGCATTAACTAAGAACATAATTTCAGTTTCTTGTTTGGACAAGAAAGGTTTCTCTTTTATAATAAAGGACAAATGTTGTTCAGTTTATTTAAAAGATATGTTCTATTGTAGTGCACCTCTGATGAACGGACTCTACATTTTAGACCTTGAAAGCCCTATCTATAACATAAATACCAAGAGGTTCAAGTCAAATGACATGAACCAAACCTATCTCTAGCACTGTCGCTTAGGTCATATAAATGACAAGCGCTTATCCCAGCTCCATAAGGATGGTTTGCTGGACTCATTTGATTTTGAATCTTATGAGACGTGCGAGTCATGCCTACTAAGCAAGATGACCAAGACTCCCTTTAGTGGGCACAGCGAAAGAGCGACTGATTTGTTAGAACTCATACATAGTGATGTATGTGGCCCTTTCAATGTTGCTGCTAGAGGCGGTTATAGGTACTTCATCACATTTACTAATGACTTCAGTAGATATGGTTATGTGTACTTGATGACACATAAGTCAGAATCCTTTGAAAATTTCAAAGAATTCAAGAATAAAGTACAGAACCAGCTTGGCAAGAGTATTAAGATACTTCGATCAGATCGAGGTGGAGAATACCTTAGCCATGAGTTTCGTGACTATCTAGCTGAGTGTGGGATTCTATCCCAACTCACTCCTCCTAGAACACCACAGTGGAATGGTGTATCCGAAAGATGGAATCGCACCCTATTAGATATGGTACGGTCTATGATGAGTCACACAGATCTTCCTACATTTCTTTGGAGCTATGCTCTAGACACAGCAGCTTTTATACTCAACCGAGTTCCATCCAAGGCCGTGATAAATACACCATATAGGATATGGACTGGGAGAGATGCCCAGGTGCCTTTTATGAGGATTTGGGGTTGTGAGGCTTACGTTCGACGTCAAGTCTCAGATAAATTATGACCCAAATCCGACAAGTGCTACTTTATTGGATATCCCAAGGAAACTAAGGGATATTACTTCTACATTCCCAGTCAGCACAAGGTAGTTGTGGCAAAGACTGGGGTCTTTCTAGAAAGGGACTTTGTTTCTAGAAAGACTAGTGGGAGTACGTTCGATCTTGAAGAAGTTCAAGATGTGGACGATAGCACTAAAACCTTGATGGAAGTTGAACTGGAACCACAAAGTGTTATGGATGATGTTGTTCCACAAAGAGTTGAGGAACAATAATCAGTTCAAGTAGACATACCTCTTCGCAGGTCTGATAGGGTACGTCGTCAGCCTGAGAGATACTCATTTCTCTTGTCTAACCATGATGACGTTGTGCTCATAGAGGATGAGCCTACCACCTATCAGGAAGTTGTGATGAGACTAGATTCCGAGAAATGGCTAGAGGTCATGAGATCCGAGATGGAATCCATGTACACCAACCAAGTATGGACTTTGGTTGATCCACCTAAAGGGGTAAAACCCATTGGGTGTAAGTGGGTCTTTAAGAGAAAGACTGACATGGATGGACTTATCTATAAGGGTCGCTTGGTAGCTAAAGGTTTCAAGCAGATTCATGGTATTGATTATGATGAAACCTTTTCTCCAGTAGCGATGTTTAAGTCCATTCGGATCATGCTTGCTATTGCAGCATACCATGACTATGAGATATGGCAGATGGATGTCAAAACCATGTTTCTGAATGGAAACCTACTCGAGGATGTGTACATGACACAACCTGAGGGTTTTGTAAATCCACAGCATACTAGCAGAGTATGCAAGATGCATAGGTCCATTTATGGACTAAAGCAAGCTTCTCGGAGCTGGAATCTTTGATTTGATGATGCGATCAAACAGTTTGGTTTCATTAAGAATGAAGATGAACCTTGTGTCTACAAGAAGGTTGTAGGGGACATAGTTGTCTTCCTTATATTGTATGTGGATGACATACTACTCATTGGGAAAGACATCCATTTGCTTCAGTCTGTCAAGACCTGGCTAGGGAGTTGTTTCTCAATGAAGGACTTAGGTGAAGCATCTCACATTCTAGGCATACAGATCTATAGAGATAGATCTAAGAGATTGCTTGACCTAAGTCAGAGTACATACATTGACAAGGTACTCCTTCGGTTTGCCATGAAGAACTCCAAGAAGGGATTTCTGTCGATGTCACATGGCGTGAGTCTTTCGAAGACTCAAGGTCCCTCTTCTAGAGAGGAGAGAGACCGCATGGATTAGATCCCTTATGCCTCAGCCATAGGATCTATCATGTACGCCATGCTATGTACTCGTCCTGATGTCTCGTATGCTTTGAGCATGATGAGTAGATACCAGTCAGATCCAGGTGAAAATCACTGGATAGCGGTCAAAAATATTCTTAAGTACTTAAGAAGGACTAAAGAATATTTTTTGATATATGGAGGCGATGACGAGCTAGCTGTAAAGGTTTACAGTGATGCTAGCTTCCAGACCGACCAGGACGATTATTGATCGCAGTCAGGGTTCGTGTTTTGCATTAATGGTGGTGCTGTGAGCTGGAAGAGTTCGAAGTAGGACACATTAGCTGATTCTACGACAGAGGCCGAATACATTACTGCATCAGAGGCAGCAAAGGAGGCAGTTTGGATCCGCAAGTTCATCACTGAACTTGGGGTGGTTCCTAATATGGCTGACCCTATTGAGCTCTATTGTGACAACAATGGAGCTATAGCATAGGCGAAGGAACCTCGCTCACACCAGCGGACCAAACACATACTACGGCGCTTCCATCTCATTCGAGAGATTATCGAGAGAGGAGATGTGAAGATTTGCAGAGTATCCACAGAGGCTAACATCGCAGATCCCTTGACCAAGGCTTTGGCATAGAGGAAGCATGATGGTCACACTAGGTCATTGGGGCTTAGAGCCTACACTGATTGGCACTAGTGCTAGTGGGAGATTATTAGTTAGAGCCATAGAGCCAATCATTTGATGATTGTATTATGGACTTGTTGTATCATATTCTTATATAAATAAAGGCATTTGTTTTTTGTTATTATACTTGTATTGATGCCAAATAAACTAAGTATAATAGCGTCCTTAAGTAGAAGGTTCTCACCTATATCAATCGGTTAGTTGAACTGATAGTGAGATGATATAGGGAACACTACTCTTAATCATTCCTAGTCGAGTATTAACATTCAGGGACAATGTTAATGCAATAAGACTAGCATATAGGTCAACTCGATGACTTGATCTCACAAGTCATGGATATAGAGATATCAAGTTGACACATGGGTATGCATTGGAGAGTGTATACTGAATGACCCGCCATGAGAAAGTATCATGGATCGTTATATGAGTGTCATATACTTTCTCATGTGGCTATTAGTATGACTACTAGTCCTTAGACCTGAAGTCACCATGGATCCCTACATAAGTAGTTATGTACTTTGGTTTTGTCAAACGTCACCCGTAACTGGATGGACTATAAAGGCGATTACTGGGTATGTAACGAATTATGCAGAGGGATGTGAGTGATGTAGATGGGATCTATCCCTCCTATATGACGGGAGAGACATCGATATTCTTGATAGAGTGAGACCACGAAGTGCATGGCCATGCCCAAATGAGTCAATATGAGATATTAAGCTCATTTGATTTAGTGAGTCTACTTAGAGTTCAAGATTTAGATTGGTCAGAGGATGACACGGTCTATACCTCACATTGATCAATCTAGATATCTAGGATAGAAGGACACTTGTCATATATTGTGAGGAATCACAATTAGTAGTCACAAGGTGATGTTGGATCTCAACATTCTTGTAACTTGGGTAGTAATGATGTGTTGCTAGATACCGCTCATTACTTATGCTCCTAAATGGGTTTAGGGGCATTGCCAACGTTACAAGAACCTATAGGGTCACACACTAAGGACAATTAGATGGAGATTAGATTCATATGATGAACCAAGAGGATTAGATTCATGTGATGAATCAAATTGGATTAAGAGTAATTCTAATTGGGCTAATTGGGTTGGACTCAAGTTGATTCATGTGTTCAATGAGTCTAATTTAGATTATGACTCATTGAATCAATTTAATTAAATGAATTAGATTCATTATATTAAATTGGCTTGAATTAAATGGTTGGATTAGATCAACCATGAGAGAGATTAAGTCAAGTTTGACTTGACTTGAGAGGAAGAGGAAGAGTCAAGTTTGACTTGACTTTATGCCACATCATTTGTGAGTTGGCATTAAGTGGCCAATGATGATGTGCCACATCATCATGTTTGGCACATGTGTGTGCCACCTCATGGAGGTTACAAATCTCTTTAATGGCCACATTAAATGAGAATGGGGAGTTACAATCCCATTGTGGCCGGCCACTTTAGTGATTGAATGAGATTGAATTTTATTCAAGGCAATTTCATTCCATCTTCTTCCAAGCTCTCTCCTCAAGCTCTCCCTCTCCTCCTCTTGCCGTGGCTGATCAAGGGTGCTAGCACACCTTTGTTTAGTTTTTCTCCACCCATTTGTTCGTGTGGATACTTCTAGAGGATCGCACGCTTGACGATCTCGAGATCCGGCACTTCCTTGGACGAGCGGGATTCGTAAAGGGCACGCATCAAGGGTAAAAAGTTTTCTCCTTGTAAATCTAGTTTAGAACTAGCATAAAACTCGTACTCATAATGTTTTTCGAAAGTTTTACTTCGCACGGATTCGGTGGCTTGGGGTTTCGGGGTTTCTGCGACGCGAAAAAGTGGTTTTCGCAGCCCGAAAAATCCAACAGGAGGGTTGTTAGGCAACCTAAAAGATTCATGTTTTGGAGAGTCTTTAGACTCGATCTCTGGTGTACATGAACTTGATCTCCGGACATATGACGAAGCTTTCCAAGATAAAGATGCAGCATCTTTGCAAAGAATACAAAATTAGAATATATGTATAGAGTCTGGGAGCTTATAAAATCATCAAATTGTGTAAAAGCCATTGTGTGAAAATAAGTCTACAATAGGAAAAGAGGGATAAACAGGAAGGTAGAAACTTTCAAAGCAAGGCTTGTTAGAAAAGGAAACTTTTTACCGGTAGCCATGCTTAAGTCTATCCGGATTATTTTATCTATGAGATTTAGCAAGTGGATGTCAAGATAATTTTCCTTAATGAAAGTCTTGAAGAAAACATCCATATATACCAACCAGAAGGATTCATTGCAATGAGCAAAGAGCGTCTTGTGTAAGCTCAATCAGTCTATGGACTGAAGTAAAGCTTCAAGGTCTTGGAACATCCGATTTAATAAAGTAGTCCAAATCTATGGATTTATTTAATAACCGAATGAGTCTTGTGTATACAAAGAGTGTGATGGAAACGCGGTGGTATTTCTTGTACTATACGTAGATAACATTTTTGGTAGTTGGAAACAATATCAAAGTGTTGTCAGAAGAAAGGGTATGGTTGTCCAAACATTTCGATATGAAGGACTTGGGAGAATGTATATATTCTTGGGATCAAAGGGATCGCAAGAAGAGAATATATTTTACTTATCCCAAGCTTCATATATCGAAACAATCCTTGCTCGTTTTAAGCATGCAAAACTCCAAGAAAGGTTTCTTACCTTTTCAGCATGGAGTAGCTTTATCTAAAGAGATGTCTCCGAAGACATCAAAGGAGATAGAGGAAATGAAGGCAGTTCCTTATGCTTCGGTTGTCGGAAGCCTAATGTATGCTATGCACGAGATCAGAAATTTATTTTGCCGAGGGCATAGTTAGAAGATATCAAAGTAACCCTAGACAAGGATATTGGACTGCGGTAAAGCATATATTGAAGTACCTTAGAGGCACTTGAGATTATATGCTAGCTTACAAGGCAGATAATTTGGTTCCTGTGGGTTGCACGGATTTTGACTTCCAATCGAATAGGGACAATAATAAGTCGACCTCGGGGTTTTGTGTTTACTTTAAGTGGTGAAGTCATAACTATGGAAGAGTGATAAGCAAATGTGCTTTTTCTGACTCCACCATAGAAGCTGAGTAAGTGGCAGCCTATGAGGCAGTCATAGAAGCTGTATGGCTTAGATACCTCAAGATGGACTTAGATATAATTTCTGGTTTGTCCAAATATTATTACAATTTATTGTAATAATAGTGGTGCAGTAACAAACTTGAAGAAACCATGAGTCCATAAGGCAAGTAAACACAATAGAGCGTAAGTACCACCCAATACGAGAAATCATATAAACGAGGAGAAGTTGTTGCCGCCTAGATTGCATCAGGTGGTGACCTATAGATCCTTTCACTAAGGTCCTTAAGGCAAGAGCTTTTGATGGGCATGTTGAAGGGTTGGGAATCAGATGTATGGTAGCATTTATGGCAGCATAGTCTTTATTTTAAGTGGGAGATTGTTAGAGTGTATACTAAAAGCCTAACTTTTGTATAAACATTTATTAGAAATAAAGAATCACAATGGTCAAATATCTACATTTATTTGTTAAATGTAATTTGTTCAATTAATTTATATTTTAGACAACATGGTGTGTGGTGTCACGTACAGAAGATCATGTTGTTGGTTCTTTATAAATTATAAACAGTTGCTCGCGACTAAAATGGAAAGGAACAAACCGTTGAAGTAGTCGTAGTGTAATTAAGTATTAGTTTATCTTAACTAATAAATTACATTGATACATTCCAAGTGTATTGAGTAGGACCATTTTAGGTAAGTTCTTTTTGTACTGACTTTATAAAAGAACTAGACCTTAGTTATTATGGAAGTGTGTGCTCTTAATCCTAATATAATAACAAACACATATATTTAGTATTTATTTCTTTGACTTATTAATGAGTGAGATTTAGCTCCATAAATCAATAAGCTCGATAAGTTGGGAAATGATATTACTTATAGTGTGTGTTGTTGATTATAGAAGGAAACTGTGTCCTAGTAATCTAGGTTGAGATTTACCCCAAGAGGAGCTCATAAGGATTGTCATGTTAAACCCTGCAGGTGGACTTAGTCCGACATGACGATAAGGTTGAGTGGTACTACTCTTGGATTAAGATATTAATTAAGTGAGTTGTCAGTAACTCATTTAATTAGTGGACATTCGTTATCTTAAACAAAGGGAGACTAACACACTCATAATAAGAAGTGTTGGAGTGTATACTTAAAAGTTTAGCTTTTGTACACATTTATTTTGAAATAAAGAATCACATTGGTCAAATGTTTACATTTATTTGTTAAATGTAATTGTTCAATTAATTTATATAGTAGATAACATGGAGTGTGGAGTCACACTTAGAAGATCAAGTTGTCGGTTCTCTATAAATTATAAACAGTTGCTCACGACTAAGATGGAAAGGAACAAACCATCATAATAGACGTAGTGTAATTAAGTATTAGTTTATCTTGACTAATAAATTACACTGATATACTCCTGCAGGTGGACCTAGTCCAACATGACAATAAAGTTGAGTGGTACTACTCTTGGAGCTAGATATTAATTAAATGAGTTGTCAGTAACTCACTAGTGGACATTCGTAATCTTAAACACAGGGAGACTAACACAATCATGATAAGAAGGAGCCCATAATGTAATTTGGGATTGGTGCGGTAGTGCGATAATAACTCTCTAGTGGAATGAGTTATTATCGATGAACTTGAGTTGTGTGTTCGGGGCGAGCACGGGATACTCAAGCTCATCGGAAGGACAAAACCAATTTCTCCTCTAGGTCACTGTTGTAGCCTCAATAAAGCCTCAAGTCCATCCAAAGAAAAGCCTATCTTGGTGTCCAAGAAGGGGCCGGTTCATTGCTTGGTGATTAAGCAATGGCCGACCACATATCCTCTAGAAGTGGTCGGCCCTTGCCTTGGGCAAGGGGGCTAACCGCAATATTTAAATTAGGAAGGTTGTTTTTGAATTTTTAAATTTCCTCAGATATTTACAATTTGTAAAAAGAGAGATTTTAAAAATTTATAAAATTTTCCTAATTTAAATTAGGCCACAAGGTTTTAAATGAGAGTTGTAAAATTTATAAAACTTTCTTTTAAAAAGAAATATTATTAGAGATGTTTTATATTTTAAAACTTTCTTTAATATCCACATTAGAAAAAAGGAGAGAGTTTGTAAAATTTTATTAGAAGTTTTCTTCTTTTAAAATTTTATAAAAATTTTTTCTTTCTTTCCCTTTTAATAAGTGGTCGGCCACCTTGCTTGGTGCCCAAGGAAGGGACCGGTCAAATAATTAAACATCAACAAATAGTTGTTTAATTAATGAATCAATATAGGATTGATTAATTAAAAGGAAAGAAAAAGACAAAAAAGGAAATAGGAATGAGTCTAATATTTTATAAAACTATTTCCATAATTTTCCGTTGGGAAACTAATATAAAAAGGGGGGAAGGGGAGGCCTTGAATAAGATAACAATTGATATTGTGTTGTTGGAGATCATCAAGTGGCAGGCCTCTCTCTCTCTCTTCCCTTTGCTCTCTTTTGCTCCTTTGTGGTGGTGGTGGCCGAATTCTAGAGAAGGAGGAGAAGCTTTCCGGGTGGTGTTCGTCTTGGAGGATCGTCGCCCACACGACGTCCGAGAGGAGGCGAGGGATACGGTAGAAGATCTCGAGGTTTTTAGCATACAAGGAAGAGGTATAACTAGTATTTAATTTTTGCATCATACTAGTTAATTTTTCTTTGTATAAATACCAAATACAAGAGGCATTCGATTCTTGTTTTTTCGAATTTAATTTCGATGTTGTGTTCTTTTTCTTTTTTCCTTGTGATTTGATTGTTCCTTTTGGTTAACCTAGAGTTATATAAGGAAATTAAATATTAACTTTCCTTAAAAGACTTTGTCTAGTCGGTGGTGGTTGCTCCCATATCCAAGAAGGCCAAGTGCCTCGCTGTGCAGTACTGGAAGCCAATTTTGGAAACTAATATTTAATTGAATTTATAACCTCGGTGATTTGGATCAAACATGTTAAGTTCCGCAGAAGATCTAAATCTAAACCTAAAAAAACATATAAGTTAAACTTGGAATCAAACGTGTTAAGTTCCGCAGGAGATACAAGTTTAACTTAAAAGAACACATGGTAGCTAGGAAAGGTTCAGATCACGTACAAAATTTTTGTATAGTGGAGCCATTGGGTTTTCCGAGTAGCAACCAACAAGTGGTATCAGAGCGAGGTTTTGCCTCTGTGTATTTGGTTTTAGTTTAATTATGCACATGTCAAACATAATTTAGGCAGGTTAATAGTAGGATGTGCTAACTTTGTGGATGCAGGATCCAACTATTATGGCTTATAGTTATTATGTGTGTGAATGGACCCTTGGACATGTCAAGGGCATTTATTATGTGTGCATGATTGTATTATAAAATACAGTAGGAGCTGTATTTAGTTTTATTAGGATTTTATTTTTTGATCTAGTTACATGTACATTCCGTTTATGGAATATAGGATCGATGGATGTAAATTTTTATTTTATGTTCGATCTAGTTCACATGTACATTCCATTGAGGAATATAGGATCGAAAAATGTAAAATTCTATTTATGTCGCGGATCGAATCTTGCAAGGCGTGGAACCTTTTTGAGGACCAGAGACGCAGCGGAACAAGGGGCAAGATGGATGCGACAACTAGACCCGGTGGCAGTGGCCAAAGATGGCAGCAGCTAGGGTTGGTGACACACGGAGGACAGCAATAGATAAAAGTCATAATAGTTGAAAATTAGCTTTTCTATTTATTGTTTTTTAAGCTGTGACTGCGTGTGCTTGTTAGTATGCATGTTTAGTAGGCTAGCATAGTCAAAATTCCTCACTTTAAATAACTAAGTGGGAGAGGGATTTATTTTTAAATAAATTCCACGGTCTCCATTACTGGTTTATAAGTGATGCAACAAGCTTGCGCGTTGGCTCTGAATGCCTTCCACCATATCGGATGAGCTGGTTTGCGGATCACTAGATTAAACTTCCATTCTTAGGATAACTATAGGAAGTTAATTAAGAGCGTGTGATCTTCCCCATCGGAAGGGGCACAATCTTATTAATGGACTTAGTGTCAAGTAATGGTACACACTTAGGCACGTCTAATAGTATCCTCCCCATCGGAGTCACAGCTATTATTCGTGTGACCAAAGTAAACCAACTATTAATTTTATTTGTCAAAAAGTTAGGTTGACAAGATAATAAAATTAATGGGTAAAACCCTCCTTTTACAAATGTTGAATTTGTATACGTCCACACTATCGTGGCATACAAAATTCACAGTGTTTTGAGGTGTTGGTTAATTTAAAATAGTATTGTTTGAGGAATCAATATTATTCTAAATTTAGAGTTCTGACGAAAAGTTATTTGTGATTCTTAGGATGACTTTCAACCCACTGGCCATCATACTAAAAGAGAACAGACTTATTGGTCCTAACTACATATATTGGAAAAGGAACCTGGACATTGTTCTTACTGCTGAGGGCTATAAGTTTGTACTGTCAGAGGAATGCCCAGAAACACCTAGCAATGATTCTACCACAGAGAAGATTCAGTATCATAGTAAATGGGTAAAAACTGATGAGATGGCGCAGTGTTACATCTTGGCTTCGATGTCAAATGTATTGCAACATCAGCATCAGGACTTACCAACAGCCTATGATATAATGAACAATCTCAAGGAACTCTTCGGACATCAGAATCGGGCTGCTAGGCAAGAGGCAATGAGAAAACTGATGACAACCACCATGACTGAGGGGACTCCCGTGAGGGATCATATTCTCAAGATGATGGCTTACTTAAACGAAATACAAGTTCTTGGAGGGGAAATTGATGGGGAAACCCAGGTTGATATCATCCTCCAAACGCTGCCCAGAAGTTTTGAGCATTTTCGCCTGAACTATAATATGAATAAAAGGATGTATTCATTGGCGAAACTTCTGACAGAACTTCAGGCAGCCGAAGGGTTGTTTCGTCAACATTCTCAAATTCACTATGCTGAAAATGGTTCTACTTCTAAGCCGAAAGGAAAGAAGAAGAAGAAACAAATGGCTCAGCAAAGAAGGTGAATAAACCTCAAGGTGCAGGACAAAAAGCTCGAATAAAGAAGCCGAAGGGCAAGTGCTTTATTTGCAAGCAGACTGGACATTGGAAGGCGGACTGTCCTCGTAGGAAATAGAACAATAAAGGTATATCTCATACTCTAGTTGTTGAAACATGTTTAGCGGTGTTATCTACCAGCACCTGGTGTGTAGATACGGGAGCCACTGATCATGTCTGCAATTCCTTGCAGGGGTTCCAGGAAACCCGACGACTATCTGAAGGAGAGATTATCGTCTACATGGGCAATGCTACTAAGGTGGCGGCTGTTGCAGTGGGAGATGTCTACTTATCTTTTAATAGGAATAGAAATTTGGTTTTAAGAAATTGTCTTTATGTACCCAGTTTTAGAAAGAATTTAATTTCAGTTTCTAAACTGCTTTTGGATGGATATTCAGTTTCCTTTAGTAACGATGTAGTTATTAAAAGAAATAAAGTGATTATCTGTTCTGGTGCATTAGTTGGCAATTTGTATACTTTAAATCCAATTTCTCCAACAAAGCATAATATGGAAATTAATAACACATCTTCTAACTCAAATAAGAGAAAAGAACCTTAGGAAATGAACCAAGCATATCTTTGACATCTAAGGCTTGGTCATATTAACTTAAGTAGGATTCAGAGGCTTATAGCCGATGGACTCTTGGGTTCATTAGAGTTGGAAAATTTTCCAACTTGTGAATCTTGCTTGGAAGGTAAAATGACCAAGAGGCCTTTTAAGGCCAAGGGGTATAGAGCCAAAGAAGTGTTAGAATTGGTTCATTCTGATTTGTGTGGTCCTATGTCTGTCCAGGCAAGAGGTGGTTTTGAATATTTTGTCTCTTTTATAGACGATTATTCAAGATATGGATACATTTACCTAATGCGCCGCAAGACTGAGTGCTTTGATAAGTTCAAAGAGTACAAGGCGGATGTGGAGAAATGTCTAGATAAAAGTATCAAGACACTACGGTCTGATTGTGGTGGCGAATACCTTTTAGGAGAGTTTAGGAATTACTTATCAGAGGCCAGGATTCAATCCCAATTATCCGCACCTGGTACACCCCAACAGAATGGTGTGGCAGAACGAAGGAATAGGACTCTTATGGAGATGGTTAGATCGATGATGAGTTATTCAGAATTACCAAATTCGTTTTGGGGATACGCTCTGGAAATGGCAATGTACATTCTGAACTTAGTACCTTCTAAATCAGTTTCTTCTACTCCCACAGAATTGTGGAATTGGTGAAAGCCCAATCTAAGACATTTTCGGATTTGGGGTAGTCCAGCACATGTGCTGAAACTAGATGCTGATAAGTTAGAATCTCTTACAGAAGTTCGTGTGTTTGTGGGGTATCCCAGAGGAACGAAAGGTGGTTTATTTTATAGTCCTAAAGACCAGAAGGTCATTGTTAGCACCAATGCCCAGTTTTTAGAAGAAGACTATATAATGGATCACAAGCCTAGTAGTAAAATTGTTCTAGAAGAACTTAGAGAGGACACGTCTACTTCAGTACCAACAGTACAAGATGAAGTACCACAAGAGACTACAACACGTGTCACACATGATACACAACCACAGACAGTGCCTCATCATAGTGGGAGGGTTGTAAGGCAGTTTGATAGATTCATATTTTTGGGAGAGTCTTTGGACTTGATCCCGGGTAAACATGAACCTGATCTCCGAACATATGATGAAGCACTCCAAGATATAGATGCAGCATCTTGGCAAAAGGCAATGAATTCTGAAATAGAGTCTATGTACTCTAATAAGGTCTGGGAGCTTGTAGAACCACCCGATGGTGTAAAAGCCGTTGGATGCAAGTGGATCTACAAAAGGAAAAGAGGGACAGACGGGAAGGTAGAAACCTTCAAAGCTAGGCTTGTTGCGAAAGGGTAAACTTAGAAAGAGGGAATCGATTATGAGGAGACCTTTTCACCGGTAGCCATTCTTAAGTCTATCCGGATACTCTTATCCATTGCTGCTCATATGGATTATGAGATTTGGCAAATGGATGTCAAGACAGCTTTCCTTAATGGAAGTCTTGAAGAGAACATCCATATGAAGCAACCAGAAGAGTTGATTGAAAAAGGCAAAGAGCATCTAGTGTGCAAGCTCAATCGGTCTATTTATGGACTGAAGCAAGCTTCAAGGTCTTGGAACATCCGGTTTAATGAAGTAATCCAGTCATATGGATTCATTCAGTGTCCGGATGAGTCTTGTGTATACAAGAAGTGTAACGGAAATGTGGTGGTATTTCTTGTACTATACGTAGATGATATTTTGTTAATTGGCAACAATGTCAAGGTATTATCGGACGTAAGAGTATGGTTGTCCAAACAATTTGATATGAAGGACTTAGGAGAATGTGCACACATCCTTGGGATCAAAGTTATAAGAGATCGCAAGAAAAGAATGTTGTGTCTGTCCCAAGCTTCATATATAGATACAATCCTTGCTCATTTTAGCATGCAGGATTCCAAGAAAGGTTTCTTATCTTTTAGGCATGGAGTAGCTCTATCTAAAGAGATGTCTCCGAAGACATCAAAGGAGATAGAGGACATGAAAGCAGTTCCTTATGCTTCGGCTGTAGGAAGCCTAATGTATGCAATGCTATGTACGAGACCTGTGTTGGATCGAGATCGCGCTAGAGGGGGGGTGAATAGCGCTCGTGGCTTTCACTTTTTCGGAATCGTAAAACTGTTCGAGTAAATGCAGCGGAAATAAAAACAATCACACAAAGAGGCAAACTACTTACTTCGTTCGGAGCCTAGATCGACTCCTACTCGAAGGCCCGCGATCCTTGATCGCTTTTGGTGGGCAACAACTATAAGCACGATAATTTGTACAATTATAGGAATTTACAGCTCATAAACTTTATACCGACAACTAAAGATGGAGAAGCGTAGTTCCGGGTCGTTGGTGTCGCGTCGCAGCACTTTTGGGTCGTCAGGTTCGCAGCATGCAGCAAGAGATTATTCGGAGAGCGTTGTTTTGGAAGAGGTGCTCGAACACTGCTTATAAAGGGTGCTGGAGGCGCCTCCAAGGCTGTCCGAGGCGCCTCCAAGCCCCGGGTCACACGCGTCGATAAGCGCTGATCAAGTCGTGCATTATCCCTCTGAAGGCGCCTCCATGTGCCTTCAAGGCGCCTCCATGCTGCGGTCCAAGGCGCCTTCACTGCCCTTTAAGGCGCCTTCACTTCCCTTTAAGGCGCCTCCAAGCTCCATGGAGGCGCCTCGGACACTGTTCATCCGAGTTCTTCTTTGTGTTTTTGGTACCTGCAAGTATGTTAATCCAAAAATACCTGCACCACAAAGTTAATACAAAATAATAGTATGAATATGAAGTAATGACAGTCTCCAGACTGTCCGAGTCTGACTTCGGGTTTCCAACCGGAAACCCTAGGTCGACCCGACGCCTACTGTTCCCTCTGCGGGGAATGCGTCCTCACCTACTCCACTCAGGAGATTTACCTGATGCCAGTCCGGTCCTCCAGACCGACTGGACTTTCCGCCTAGGGTTACCACCCCCTAGGACCTAGGGTTTTTCTCCACCTAGGGTTACCACCCCCTAGGACCTAAGGTTGTCGTCCCTTAGGGTTTTCCTCCACCTAGGGTTACCGCTCCCTAGGACCTAAGGTTGCCGCCCCTTAGGGTTTTCCTCCACCTAGGGTTACCGCCCCCTAGGACCTAAGGTTACCCCCCCCCTTAGGATTTTCCCCTGCCTAACCGTAGTTAGGACTTTCCTGAAACCTTATTTAACCACGTTAGATAACAAGGAATCTTAACTTTGAATCCCTTTGCCATTATCAAAACTGAGGTTCGATCGTCGGATACTTACTGCACCAACAATCTCCCCCTTTTTGATTATGGCAACCAAAATTCAAAGTTAAGTAAAAATGCAATAAAGATACGCATAAATAAGCACAGGCATAAATAAAGCATAGGCACATTCACAACAAAATTTTCGTTTTAATTTTCTTTGAATTTTAATTTATAATTTTCTTTGAATTTCTTCCTACTCTATTGCTTTGCCATATATCAAAATACCCAAGAGAGTGAAGAAAATTTAGGCCTTAGCTTAACTTTCAAAGATAATTTTCAATCTTATCTTTCAAAGAGAATAAAAGAGGGTTAAGCATACTTTTGATAAATACTTAGTTTTTCTTGTAAGACTTTTAGCTAGGTGAAATCATAATTTTGAAAGCAAAATTCTTCCTTTAGTTTGAGAGATACTTTTAGCTGAGATAAAGTTATTTTGTCTTTAAATATTAACTTAGTAAATTTTTATGATTTCAAAAAGATTTAGTTTTTCAAGAAAACTATTTTGAAGAGATTTTGAGAATGCTTTGGAAAATACTTAGCAAAACTTAGCATTTGAAAACAATTGCTTTGAGAGACACTTAGCTAAATTTTTTTTTTAACACTTTAAAAAGTACTTAGCTAAATGTTTTTGAAATAAAATATATTTAGCTAAATTTGAAAATACTTAGCTATGTTTTCAGCTTAAAAATGATTGCGTTGAGAAAATATCTTGCCAAGTAGCTAAGTTTAGAAAATAATTTAACTAAGTTTAGTTAGAGAAAACTTAATTAAGTACTTAGCTTTGAAAACATTTAGCTTATAGAGGAGTTATAATTTAAAAGTCAGGTCATAAATAATTTTAATTTTAAAGCTAAGTTAAAAATAGCTTGAATTTTCGAAGATATGCCAAAAATAGTTTTTAATTTTGAGGTCAAGTCAAAATTTTTAAAGAAAAACTAATTTTAAAACCGACTCAAAATCACTCCCCCTTAATTAATGCCTTAATAAATTTTTGAGTTCAGGAGTTCAAGCATGAGAGGTTAAAAAATTATTTTCCTAATTTTCCATCTCACTCATTCTAGATTAACAAGCATGTTTAGCATATGAGTGAGTGTGCGATGGAGTTTACTTTAATTTATAACATTGAAAATATCAGTTAGAATTACAAATAAGTGACCATTATTTTGAAGAATTAAAAATTAATTCAGTTTAGAATTTCAAAGAATTTAATAACTTCTGAAAAGGGTTTTGAAATTAATTTTTCAGAGGATATTTCAAATGATTTTTCAAATAATTTTTAAAATAATTTTAAAATATTTTGAAATGATTTTGAAAATATTTTTAAAAGAAATTTTAAAAGAATTTGAAATTAAGTTTTAAAGATTTTGAAAAGATTTTTCAAATAATTTTTTAAAAGAATTTTAAAAGATTTTGAAAAGATTTTTAAAAGAAATTTTAAAAGAATTTTGAAATTAAGTTTTAAATATTTTGAAAAGATTTTTCAAATAATTTTTAAAAGAATTTTAAAAGATTTTGAAATGATTTTGAAAAGATTTTTAAAATAAATTTAAAAGAATTTTGAAATTAAGTTTTAAACATTTTGAAAAGATTTTTAAAAGAAATTTTTAAAAGAATTTTAAAAGATTTTGAAAAGATTTTTAAAAGAAATTTTTAAAATAATTTTAAAAGATTTTGAAAAGAAATTTTAAAAGAATTTTGAAATTAAGTTTTAAAGATTTTGAAAAGATTTTTAAAAGAAATTTTAAAAGAATTTTAAAATATATTGAAATGATTTTGAAAAGTTTTTTCAAATAATTTTTAAAAGAATTTTAAAAGATTTTGAAATGATTTTGAAAAGATTTTTAAATAATTTTGAAATTAATTTTGAAAAGTTTTTAAAATGATTTTGAAAGTAATTTTGAAAAGATTGTTAAATGATTTTGAAAAGTTTTTTAAATAATTTTGAAATTAATTTTGAAAAGATTTATAAATAATTTTGAAAATATTTTTAAATGATTTTGAAAGTAATTTTGAAAAGATTTTTAAATTATTTTGAAAAGTTTTTTAAATAATTTTAAAATTAATTTTGAAAAGTTTTTTAAATGATTTTGAAAGTAATTTTGAAAAGATTTTTTAAATGATTTTGAAAACATTTTTAAATAATTTTGAAAAGAATCTTTATAAGATTTATAAATAATTTTGAAATTGATTTTGAAAAGTTTTTTAAATGATTTTGAAAGTAATTTTGAAAATATTTTTAAATAATTTTGAAAAAAATTTTAAATAATTTTGAAATTGATTTTTAAAAGATTTTTAAATAATTTTGAAATTGATTTTTAAAAGATTTTTAAATAATTTTGAAATTGATTTTGAAAAGCTTTTTAAATAATTTTGAAATTGATTTTGAAAGATTTTTTAAATTGAGTTTTAAAATAATTTTGAAATTGAGTTTTAAAATGATTTTGAAATTGAGTTTTAAAATAATTTTGAAATTGAGTTTTAACATAATTTTGAAATTGAGTTTTAACATAATTTTGAAATTGAGTTTTAAAATAATTTTAAAATTAATTTTGAAAATATTTTTAAATAATTTTGAAATTAATTTTGAAAAGTTTTTTAAATGATTTTGAAAGTAATTTTGAAAATATTTTTTAAATATTTTGAAATTAATTTTGAAATAATTTTTAAATAATTTTTAAATTAATTTTGAAAAGATTTTTAGATAATTTTGAAATTGATTTTGAAAATATTTTTAGATAATTAAATTTGAAAGATAATTTTAAAGTTAATTAATCCAAAAAAAAAAAATTTTAAGGTTAATTAATCTTTGAAAAATAATTTTAGATAATTTAGAATGATTTAGAAACTGTGTTTTAAAATAATTTAGATTTGAAAATAATTCAAGTTAAAATAATTTAATTGTTAATTAACTTGATTTAAGTTAAGTCAAATTTAATTTCCTAGTCATCTCACCCGATTTAAATTTTCAATCAGGGAATCCTATAATTTTTGTGAGATGAATTGAGGTTTAATTTAAGGGTTTGGTTTAACTTTGTGTTAGATTCAGGTTTATCTTTGGGTTCAACAAGTAAGCATTCTTTGGATAAACTTCTGGGCTATGGTGAGTCACAAGGTACTCATTAAAGTAACCATGCCTTCGAGGTTTCCCAAATAGTCCTACTCATTGAGCTTAATACTAAACCTTGGTCTAACTAGTTAGGATCCATTTAAGGGTAGCTTCGGTCAGTTCGACTTAGCCATATGCACCAGGTCGAAGCCATATCTTCATAGACATGCGATGCCCAAGCTTCCCTAACGTACTATCATCCAAAAACTTCACCAGTACTGTGGGTCAAGTTAAACCTAACCCATTTTGATCTAACCTTAATTACCCTGCCGGGTAATCTACTCTTGTTTTACCCATTTCGGGTAGATTAGGTTCAGTTACCCTGTCGGGTAGTTCAGTTGGGGGTGCCAGCGAGTCTGGATCCTCCATCTATTTTTATTTAACTTAAGTTGAAATTTACTTTTAATTTTGAATTAGTTTCGAATTGAATTTCGAATTTAATTTAATTTCAAATTTTTAATTGAGTTTTGAATTTTGAATTTAATTTCAAATTTAATTTGAATATTAATTTGAATATTAATTTGACTTCTGTTCTTAATATTATTTTTCTATTAGCTCCCCCTGGATCATAGCCTCGATATGGTCTATCAAGGTAATAGACTTGATCCTTGGGGACCCAATAGTGACCAGTTCCAACTTGATTAACCAAATTAGATTTTGGTACCCATGCTTGGATAATTTTTCTATTAACTAACGATAAATATGATTTGTATTTTATTTTAATTTTAAATCCAAGTCCAGTTTTGTTGTAAACGGCTCACTGTTTTCCAAGAATCAGATCCAGATTCTTGGAGCCCAAGGTGAACCGTTCCAACGTGTCCTTGAGTTCTTTAATTTGAGCTTTCAAATTGGAATTTTCTTCCTCAAGTTGTTGGACTTGAGTTGAACTTCCAATTTGAACTGACTCAGTTAAAGAGCTCGAGTCAGTCGCTTCCTTAAGGGCAGTTACCTCCTTTTGGAGCGAGTTAACCCGGACGTTGGATTTAGCCAACTTTTTTACTAAGTAAGGTAATAATTCATGCAAGTTATCTAATTGAAATTCTGCGAGTAGTGAACTTACAGTGGGTTTTGGTCCTTCGAAAATGAATGTGGATTCGTAGCTTCGATCAGACTCAGTCTCGGATTCGCTCTCGGTTTCTGACTCATACTCGGACTCAGTTTCCACCACGGTTGCTAGTACTGGTAGAGCGAGGAAGCTCGTCGATTCTTCTTCGTCGGACCCGGATTCATTTGAAGACTCGGACCATATCTTTTCCTCTGTCTTACTTGTACCTGCAACCATCGTAAAACCTTCCTCGGCCGAAGTAGTATTATTCTGCTCATCTAATTCAAATAGATCATTTATTAAATTATGCTTACTTACTTGAGCGTCGAAAGTGCCCTCGTGTAGTTTCATCAACTTTTGCCACAACTCTTTTGCACTTGCGAAGGGGCCGATGCGGTTCAGTTCTTCATTGGTTAGGCCACATTGTAGCATGCAGGTTGCTTTGGCATCGGCTTCAACTTTTTTCATTGTGCTAGAATCCTAGTTGATGCATGAGATAAGTTCACCGGTGTCGTCACATGGAAGTTCGAGTCCGGTCTGGATGATGATCCACATCTCGACTTGCGTCTTGAGGTGGTATTCCATCCGGTTCTTCCAGTATCCAAAGTCCTCGCCAGAAAAGAGCGGCGGTCGGACGGTGCAGAATCCTTCTTGGAATGTCATTTTAAAAGAACCTTGCACACAAAAAATAGCAAAAAAATGTACCAGGACTTGATCCTGGATTAGCAGTGCGGTATGGAAGGACAGAAATAGAAGTTCACCAGTTTCAAGAAAAAATAATAAAATAATAATAAAATATTATTAAAAAAATATTTAAAAAATATTATTTCAAATTTTGCCAAATTCAATATTTTATCAATACTAATAAACCGTGAAAGGATGAAAATGAATTTTTTGAAAATAATTTTGGAGGGAAAAAACGAAAATTGCCATCGGATTTTATTTTTACCCTATACAAACGACAAAGCCACGAAAATTGCTTGAATGGTGGTTGCACCAGTTCAAAGTGACCCATCTCTGATACCAATTGTTGGATCGAGATCGCGCTAGAGGGGGGGTGAATAGCGCTCGTGACTTTCACTTTTTCAGAATCGTAAAACTATTCGAGTAAATGCAGCGGAAATAAAAACAATCACACAAAGAGGCAAACTATTTACTTCGTTCGGAGCCTAGATCGACTCCTACTCGAAGGCCCACGATCCTTGATCGCTTTCGGTGGGCAACAACTATAAGCACGATAATTTGTACAATTATAGGAATTTACAGCTCATAAACTTTATACCGACAACTAAAGATGGAGAAGCGTAGTTCCGGGTCGTTGGTGTCGCGTCGCAGCACTTTTGGGTCGTCAGGTTCGCAGCACGCAGCAAGAGATTATTCGGAGAGTGTTGTTTTGGAAGAGGTGCTCGAACACTGCTTATAAAGGGTGCTGGAGGCGCCTCCAAGGCTGTTCGAGGCGCCTCCAAGCCCCGGGTCGCACGCGTCGATAAGTGATGATCAAGTCGCGCATTATCCCTCTGAAGGCGCCTTCATGCGCCTTCAAGGCGCCTCCATGCTGCGGTCCAAGGTGCCTTCACTGCCCTTTAAGGCGCCTCCAACTCCAGCGCACAGCCAGCTCACCTTCGCACCCGAGGCGCCTCCAAGCTCCATGGAGGTGCCTCGGACACTGTTCATCCGAGTTCTTCTTTGTGCTTTTGGTACCTGCAAGTATGTTAATCCAAAAATACCTGCACCACAAAGTTAATACAAAATAATAGTATGAATATGAAGTAATGACAGTCTCCGGACTATCCGAGTCTGACTTCGGGTTTCCAACCAGAAACCCTAGGTCGACCCGACGCCTACTGTTCCCTCTGCGGGGAACACGTCCTCACCTACTCCACTCAGGAGATTTACCTGATGCCAGTCCAGTCCTCCAGACCGACTGGACTTTCCGCCTAGGGTTACCACCCCCTAGGACCTAGGGTTACCGCCCCCTAGGGTTTTTCTCCACCTAGGGTTACCACCCCTTAGGACCTAAGGTTGCCGCCCCTTAGGGTTTTCCTCCACCTAGGGTTACCGCCCCCTAGGACCTAAGGTTGCCGCCCCTTAGGGTTTTCCTCCACCTAGGGTTACCGCCCCCTAGGACCTAAGGTTACCCCCCCTTAGGATTTTCCCCTGCCTAACCACAGTTAGGACTTTCCTGAAACCTTATTTAACCATGTTAGATAACAAGGAATCTTAACTTTGAATTCCTTTGCCATTATCAAACTGAGGTTCGATCGTCGGATGCTTACTGCACCAACAACCTGATATCTATTTTACTGTGGGCATGGTTAGCAGATATCAGAGTAACCCTGGACAAGGACATTGGACTGCGGTAAAGCATATATTAAAGTACTTGAGAAGGACTAGAGATTATATCTTAGTTTACCAAGCAGACGATTTGCTCCCTGTGGGCTACACGGATTCAGATTTCCAATCAGATAGGGATAACAGTAAGTCTACATCAGGATATGTGTTTACTTTAGGAGGTGGAGCCATTGCATGGAGGAGTGTTAAGCAGAAATGCGTTTCGGACTCAACCATTGAAGCTGAGTATGTAGCAGCCTCTGAGGCGGCTAAAGAAGCAGTATGACTCAGGAACTTTCTAATGGACTTAGATGTGATTCCTGGTTTTTCCAAAATCATCACAATTTATTGTGATAATAGCGGTGCAATTGCAAACTCGAAGGAACCACGAGCCCATAAGGCAAGTAAACATATAGAGCGCAAGTACCACCTGATACGAGACATCGTCAAGCGAGGAGAAGTTGTCGTCGCCAAGATAGCATCAGCAGATAACCTGGCAGATCCTTTCACTAAGGCCCTTCTGGTGAAAGCTTTTGATCGGCATGTGGAGGGGATGGGAATCAGATGTATGGCAACAGATATGGCAGCTTAGACTTTTAGTATAAGTGGGAGATTGTTGGAGTGTATACTTAAAAGTTTAGCTTTTGTACACATTTATTTTGAAATAAAGAATCACATAGGTCAAATGTTTACATTTATTTGTTAAATGTAATTGTTCAATTAATTTATATAATAGATAACATGGAGTGTGGAGTCACACTTAGAAGATCATGTTGTCGGTTCTCTATAAATTATAAACAGTTGCTCACGACTAAGATGGAAAGGAACAAACCATTAGAATAGACGTAGTGTAATTAAGTATTAGTTTATCTTGACTAATAAATTACACTGATACACTTTAAGTGTATTGAGTAGGATCATTTAGGTAAGTTCTTTTTGTACTGACTTAGTAAAAGAACTAGACCTTAGTTATTATGGAAGTGTGTGCTCTTAATCCTAATATAATAACAAGCATGTATATTTAATATTTATTTCTTTGACTTATCAAAGGGTGAGGTTTAGCTCGATAAATCAATATGTCCGATAAGTTGGGAAATGATATTACTTATAGTATGTGTTGTTGATTATAGAAGAAATCTGTGTCCTAGTTATCTAGGTTGAGAATGCCCCCAAGAGGAGCTCATAAGTATTGCCATGTTAAACCCTGCAGGTGGACCTAGTTCAATATGATAATAAAGTTGAGTGGTTGTAAGATATGTGAATTTATTTTAGGGTTACAATGAAATAACCTTATGACAATTTTAGGAAATTATAGAAATTTTTCTAGAATTTTTCGGAGGTCGTATGACTAGTTTCGCGGGGATAGAAGTGGAGGTTTGGTTAGGAATACGCATGTGAGGGATTAATTGAGATGTTAGTTAGGGTTTGATTTCCTTAACCCTAAGTGGGTTCTATTAATAGGGCTTTTTATCACCCGAACCCTAGAACCCGACCCGACTCACTCTCTTCCTCTTTCTCTCTCGCGCGATCTCCCCGACGCCGACGCCGACGCCGACGTCGACGCCTGCTGCGACCATCGGCGATCTTCTCCTTCTTCTTCTCTCGGAGGCGCCGGCGGGGAGGGATCTCGGAACGTTGGGAAGGAGGGATCCTATTCCTTTCCCGACCTTTCCTTCTCCTCTGGTCTCGGCGAACCGGGGCGACGGGGCTTCAATTTGGGGTTTGCGCTTATTGTCGGAAAGGGACCGAGGGCACCGACGTTAGATCTGGCCAGCGTCGAACGATTGTGTGAGGTCACCATCATTATCCCTCTCCGATCTCCTTCCCCTGCTCGTCGGCAAGCACAGATTGTGCCCTAGCCGGGATTTATGGAGGTAAGCGTTTTGGGTTTTGTTGTGAATTCGAATCTGATCTTCTTTCTGATTTTGATTCGGTAGGTTTTGGTTGAGAATTAGGGTTCTGACCTCTTCTCTGTGCGTTAGCAAGAACAAGACCGAGCCCTAATCGGGATATTGGAGGTAAGGAGTTGGTTTCTGTCTTGAATTTGGGTTCTGATCCTCCTTCTGGTATTGATTCGAAGGGGGTTTGATTCTGAGAACAGGGGTGCTGTGGTGATTTCAGCCATCACAGATTGATTGGGTTGGTTCCTCCACCGGAGTTGTGATCATCTCCGGCGATTGAAGCAGTAGAGGTAAGGGCATCGATTGGTTATTGTTGTTTACAGAATTTTTAGTGAATTCTCACTGTTCTGTTCTTGATCCGACCAGTGAAGATGTTAGGTGTAGTTTACTTGTCGTAGGGAATTGATACACTGTTAATTCTTGCTCCATTCTCTTGATTTAACCTGAGTTGCAGTGAGTCCAGTGTATTTCCTTGACCTAGATCAATGATGGGATCAAGAGGAGTTGTGAAATGTGTTGTTCGGTTGTGGAATGCTGTGAGTGCTATGTTACTGTAATTTCTGTGAAGGCTGTGGGTTGTTGGTCAGAATTGGTTAACAGTGGTGGGTGTCACTATGTTGGGAAATTAAAGGTGGTAAATCTAGATTAACCTAAATCTGAGGTCAAGATCATGATGTGGAGGTTAGTTTCTTATTGAAGGATAATGGAAAGGAGTAGTAATCATGATTAGCTATTACTCTAGAATCGGTTATTTATTTATAGGTGTTTTATGTATGTGTAGTACAGGTATATGTATATTACATGTATTGTATATGTGACACAGGACCTTGATCTATACGAGCAGCGTGACGTGGGGTGGTTCTGTTGATACGAGATATCTGGAGGCGGGTATTTCTTCCTTTTCTCCTATTTAGTTCTTTGAACTATAAAGCATGGTTGTTTTTGAATGCTTAGGTTGCATTACCTTAAATCTGTATATTTGTTTTATTCCTGCTTGTCTCCTTTTATTTGAGCTTTGATATGATCATCTTTACTTCGATACAGTCTCACCCTTGATATCAGAACTCTGTGCATGTGCATTGATAGAATTGGTATCATAGAGTCGTCTGACTGGTACGATTAGCGTGTTTATCATGCATATTGATGTCGAGTGTATATGTGACGGGTATGTGGTATGGGGGTTGTATACCTGGTTGGCCACGTTGTGTGTTGGAGTATGTATATACGTTTGTTGTGGTTATTGTGGGTGTTGAGATACACTATGGATGATGGTATTTATATTGTGACTATTCACATCATGTCATCATTCATTGCATACTGACGACCGATGTCTTCCTTGTGGTGAGAGGGTCGTCAGTTGTTTATAGCTGCCATTCAGCCAATTTTGGAGAGTGGTAGATAGGAGTGGAGCTAGTCTTGTCGCGCTTGCTCAGCCGTTCAGTGATTATACTCTGTCAGCCTCGACCACTCTGGAGTAGTGGGTCTTGAGGGTACAGTAGTCAGAGGGCTTGAGTTGTGAGTGGTCAGAGACCCTTAGCTGTGTAGTTATATAACTACTTAGCTGACCGTCCGCTTCGGCCGCCTATAGCGGTGCTTGTATTGGAGGCTAGTACGGTTTGTCACAGACCCAAGCCTCTCGGCCATACAGGGGTCGTGGTGGGTGACCATGGAGCATGCATGCACTTTTGCATAGGATGCGCGGTGCATCTGGGGAGATACTTTTGCATACATGCCTAGTAGATATTAGTGCATGTGATTGTGTGCTGTTGCATTTGTTTGCGCTATGTATGTTGCATTTGGGTGTCATACTGCATACATGCCATCTATTTTACATGTATATGCAGTCGTATCTATATTTGCACAGGTGTCTCTAGTTGATCTATTGCTAGTCTGGTGAGTTCCCTGATTCTGATATCATGGTATTGATTCTAGTCGAGCATGTATATCTACCGCGTCAGGTATGTTTATGTATAGTCATTGTATCAGATATGTCTAGATGTGGTATGTTTCGATAGCATGATTCTATTCTTATTATGGAGACTGTATCCCTTGATTCTTATGTTGTCGTACTTACCATGCTTTATTCTATTCTTACTCGCTGAGTTCTTTGTACTCACCACCCCTTCTATACTGTTATGTTTTCAGGTAGTAGGTAGTTGATTGGAGTTACTTGGAGTATGCTGCCAGCCGGTCCCACTTCCCGCGTTACATCCGAGGATTCTTACCGGTTTTTAGTCTTTTACTATTCGCATTCTACGTTTCATGGATTTGGTGTTGTCATTTTATACTATGACTTGATACGTGTATTGTGGACTTTCGATTATGTGGGTTTCATATTCGTTTTCCGCTGAGCTTTTTGATATAGCCGTGTGGGCTACATATTCAACTGCGTGGTTGTGGTTATTTTCTGCATATATATCCCAGCCGCATGTGGCTGACGTATTTTTGCATGTATGAAAGTTTCAAATTGTCACCGGTACAGGGGAGGTGCTGCCGAAATTTTTCGGGAGGTACTTCCCCGGGGCGTGACAGTGGTACTACTCTTGGAGCTAGATATTAATTAAATGAGTTGTCAGTAACTCACTTAATTAGTGGACATTCGTAATCTTAAACACAGGGAGACTAACACACTCATGATAAGAAGGAGCCCATAATGTAATTTGGGATTGGTGCGGTAGTGCGGTAATAACTCTCTAGTGGAATGAGTTATTATCGATGAACTTGAATTGTGTGTTCGGGTCGAGTACGAGATACTCAAGCTCATCGGAAGGCCAAAACCAATTTATCCTCTAGGTCCCTGTTGTAGCCTCAATAAAGCCTCAAGTCCATCCAAAGAAAAGCCTATCTTGGTGTCCAAGAAGGGGCCGGTTCATTGCTTGGTGACAGACAATGGCCTAAGGGCAGGGTACCATGAATATTTAAATTAGAAGGTTGTTTTGAATTTTAAATTTCTCGGATATTTACAATTTGTAAAGAGAGATTTTAAAATTTATAAATTTTCCTAATTTAAATTAGTCATGGTTTTAAAAGAGAGTTGTAAAATTTATAAAACTTTCTTTTAAAAAGAAATATTATTAGAGATGTTTTAAATTTTAAAACTTGGTTTTAAATTTTAAAACTTTCCTTTTAATATCCACATTAGAAAAAAGGAGAGAGTTTGTAAAATTTTATTAGAAGTTTTCTTCTTTTAAAATTTTATAAAAATTTTTTCTTTCTTTCCCTTTTAATAAGTGGTCGGCCACCTTGCTTGGTGCCCAAGCAAGGGGCCGGTCAAATAATTAAACATCAACAAATAGTTGTTTAATTAATGAATCAATCTAGGATTGATTAATTAAAAGGAAAGAAAAAGAAAAAAAAGGAACTAGGAATGAGTCTAATTTTTTATAAAACTCTTTCCATAATTTTCCGTTGGGAAACTAATATAAAAAGGGGGGATGGGGAGGCCTTGAATAAGATAACAATTGATATTGTGTTGTTGGAGATCATCAAGTGGTCGGCCCCTCTCCCTCTCTTCCCTTTGCTCTCTTTTGCTCCTTTGTGGTGGTGGTGGCCGAATTTTAGAGAAGGAGGAGAAGCTTTCCGGGTGGTGTTCGTCTTGGAGGATCGTCGCCCACATGACGTCCAAGAGGAGGCGAGGGATACGGCAGAAGATCTCGAGGTTTTTAGCATACAAGGAAGAGGTATAACTAGTATTTAATTTCCGCATCATACTAGTTAATTTTTCTTTGTATAAATACCAAATACAAGAGGCATTCGATTCTTGTTTTTTCGAATTTAATTTCGATGTTGTGTTCTTTTTCTTTTTTCCTTGTGATTTGATTGTTCCTTTTGGTTAACCTAGAGTTATATAAGGAAATTAAATATTAACTTTCCTTAAAAGGCTTTGTCTAGTCGGTGGTGGTTGCTCCCATATCCAAGAAGGTCAAGTGCCTCGCCATGAAGTACTGGAAGCCAATTTTGGAAACTAATATTTAATTGAATTTATAACCTAGGTGATTTGGATCAAACGTGTTAAGTTCCGCAGAAGATCCAAATCTAAACCTAAAAGAACATATAAGTTAAACTTGGAATCAAACCTGTTAAGTTCCGCAGGAGATACAAGTTTAACTTAAAAGAACACATGGTAGCTAGGAAAGGTTCAGATCACGTACAAAATTTTTGTACAGTGGAGCCATTGGGTTTTCCGAGTAGCAACCAACAAGAAGGAGCCCAAAATGTAATTTGAGATTGGTGCGGTAGTTCAATAATAGTTCTTTAGTGGAATGAATTATTATTGATGAAATTAAGTTATGTGTTCGGGGAGAACACGGGATGCTTAATTTCATCGGGAGACCAAAACTAATTCCTCCTCTCGGTCCCTATCATAACCTCTTAATTATAGAGTATTATACCCACCTATACCCACCTTTTTACCCATCCTATACGGCCAAGCTAGCTTGGAGTCCAAGCTAGGGTCGGCCAAAGGCATGGTTCGTGGGTTCATGAGGTGGCCGGCCCTAGCTTGAACTCAAGCTTAGGTGGCCGACCCTATTAAAATAAAAAGTAATTTTATTTTTAAAATTTTCTTATGTGGATTCCATGGTTTTAAAAGAGAGTTTAAAATTTAAATCTTTCCTTTTATAACTTTCTACAAAAGATTAAGAAAAGATTTGAAATCTTTCCATATTTGTAGATTGAAATATTTTAATTTATAAAATTTCCTTTTTACAAACCACCATGAAGGGAAAAATTATTAGAGAAATTTTTATAAATTTCCGGAAACAAATTAGGAAGTTTTAATTCTCTGTGCAATTCTGTGTTGATCCGACTAGCACCCTGTTTGTATGTATAAGGCTACAACGACATCTTCAAGACGGAATCCTAACCACCACAATAGACTAGTGATCTCTAAGGCATCGTATGTTGCTGGGATTAGATTCGCAGCTGCTAGAGTCAAGTTACATGATGTTGAGCTTCATCTAGCTCCGACCACAGTTTCTGGCAGCGGCTACTCCATCGACAAATTAATGGCGGTGCATCCAGATTTGGGTAAGTTTTAGAGTTGATTTTATGTCTTATTGAATTTGATTAGTGTGATAATTAGTGGAGATTGATTGATGAGTTAGATTAGTTATCAGATTGATAGTTAGCAATTGATCATGTGGATGAACTATGTATGTTAGGCTCAGGATGCTTAGTAGTTGATGTGTTGGAGTATTCTGTTGTGATATGTTGATTTGGGTAGATCTTTGAATTATTAGTGGGTTAATTGATTTATGATGGTTATTTGGGGATTGGTTGTTGTAGATGGTTGCATGATCGTTATTAGTATCGTTAGATTTATATCATGATTAGTTGTGATGAATCGGATTCATGCAAGTTCTTTGTTGATAATATTGAATGGATTTCAATTAAGGATTTATGGATTGTATTAATTAAGGTAAACTAATATTTAGGGTTGACTGATAATCATTGCGATGGTGGGTTAACTTATCGGTTTTGAGAACTAGATTTAACTAGATATTGCACATGTGATTAGCTAAACTGTATATTATATGATTATGTAGGACGTTGATTTGAGACGAGTGTTTCAATATGGGATTGTTTAACACGATCGACAGATAAAGGAGGGTACTTCTTACTTTGACTCTTTAGTTCTTTGAACTTAGTGCATGAGCTATCTTTGGATAGAAACTATTTTTACCTTGACTCCACTCTTATTTTCCTGCGTATGATACTTCCATTCGATCTTTGAGATATTCATTTCCATATCTATACAGTCTCTCGTTGTTATCTATGATACGTAGCATATACTAGATATCATGTTTGCATGTTTTGATTGTTGTTTACTTATGTTCTGTATTGAGCATACTGGCTTCATGTAGCATACCTAATTTTACTTATATTGGTATGATGACTGTTGTTTGTTTATGTACCGTATTAAGCATGCTGGCTTCATGTAGCATACCTAATTTCAGCTTATATTTGTATGATGAATGTTGCATTTGGTGCATCATATCATGACATGCATGTCAACGACCAATTCTCCCTTGCGGTTGAGAGAGTCGTTGACCAGGGCCGCATCCTCGGGCACTTGAGAGAGTGGTAGCTAGAGTTGATGCTGCTTGTCCTGTCGCGCCGCACTTGGCCACGCTTGGATAGTGGTAGCTGGAGTTGCGAGCAGCAGGGACCCCCTTCGCTATGTAGCTAGTTAGTTACTCAACACCTATCCACTCGGTCACTTGAGAGTAGTGGCGACCTTTGAGTGGTACAGTTGTCATCGATCCGGCCTCTCAACCATACAGGGGTCGTGGTGCAGAGAGGTGGGCGGGATGACCATCCGTGCATGCGCTATTATTATTATATTTGCTGATGTTGTTGTCGCTACTTTTGTTCCTGTTACTAGCTTATGCTATTTTTGCTTGCTTCTACTGTTGGTACTAGTTTATGTGGTTGTTGCTTACTTATGTTGAGATATACACTCGTTGTAGGGGTTTAGACTCTGGTTTATTTATTGGCAAAATAGATACATCTCACTTATTATCTCTATAGTTATGAGCAGTATTGTAGCAGGTTAGTACTACTTCTGGCCTTCTATTACCTAGCCTAGGATATGGATTCAGGTACGAGAATATATTATAGTTTTATTTTAGTATCTGCTATACCCCTTTATGAGACTGTATACTGTTGGCACCCTGTATATGTATATTATGTTCATGCACTATCTTTCCTTACCCGCTCAGTTCCAATACTCACCACCTCGCAAATTGTTTTCTTTCGTTAGGTAGCAGTAGATGATTCATGGATGCTTGGAGAGATGTCGGCTGCCAGTCTTGGGTCCTGCGTTATATCGGCTTTATTTCCGCTTTACTGGTTTTTATAGTATACAGCGATTTTAGTATTGTATGAATTGGTCTGTGTTTGGAGTTTAATTCGCGGTGTTTTGCTTTCATGATCTTGTGGTTGTGTAAGCCTAATCGGCTAGTAAACTTTAGTTGTGGATTGTGGGGGTTCTCTTCGTTTTTCCGCTGTGTTTTTGATACAGCCGTGTGGGCTAAATATTAACTACATGGTTGTTTTATTCATTTATGTCCAGTCGGGTAGGCTGCGTATATTAACTGCGTGGTTATGTTGTTTTTATTTAATGTATGTTCCAGCAGTGTGGGCTGATGAGTATATTGTTTATGTTTATATGTTATGATGTATGTATATATATTTCATATTGTCACCGGTACAGGGGAGATGTTGCCGGATTTTTGTTTGGAAGGGACTCCTCTAGGGGCGTGACAATAACAGATGGGTTATTCCTAGATTCTTTTAGGTGGGTGATCTGGTCTAGAAGTGTATCAAGCTGGTCGGGAACATTAAAAAACTAGAGCCACAATGGGGAGGACCATTCAAGGTGGTACAAAAGCTCACCTCTAGTTCTTATTATCTTAAAGATGCTGAAGGTCAGAGGCTGGACAGACCTTAGAGTGCTAACCATTTGCAACCTCATAGAGCTTGACAAGTACACTTCTAACTTACTCTTGTATTTTGTTCAACTCTTATACATCAATAAAAAGTGTAGGTGGGTTCCACTTGGTCGAACACGACTTTAAACTATATAGTCGATCGATCGTGTTAAATAGACGTCTGGAGACTTTAAACCATATAGTCAATCGATTGCGTTAAATAGACAAATAGAGACTTTAAACCATACAGTCAATTGGTCGCGTTAAACAGAACCGGGGACTTAAACCATATAGTCGATCAGTTGTGTTAAACAGATGATCGAAGACTTTAAACCATATAGTCCATCAGTCACATTAAGCAGATGACTAGAGACTTTAAACCCTATAATCGATCGGTCGCTTTAAACAGGCGACCGGAGACTTTAAACTCTACAGTCTAACTTGACTTTAAACTTTATACAGTCAAACTACGACTTTAAACTATATTCATTCCAGATATCATCAAAGATACAAATATATGGCTTGATTAATTCGCTTAGCATTCGCTCAGCGTAGTGGTTCGCTCAACTTATTATTCAGTCCAGGAATTCATTATGAAAATTATATATATATATATATAGCCTATTTATTTCACTCAGTGTTCACTCGGTGTAGTGGTTCACTCAACTTATTATCAAGCCCAGGAATTCATTATGGAAATTGTATATGTACGTTCAAATGGGTCATTTTGCACGACATTATATTCCCCCCCAGTTTAGTATTTCGTCCGAAAGTTCAACAAAAAGCTTAATCATATATATATTCAGACGAGTCATTTCACTTAGCATTATATTCTCGCCCACCTTATTATGTTGTCTGGAAGTTCATCAAGAACCTTACTCATATATGTATTCGGTCGAGTCATTTCGCTCGATATTATATTCTCGCCTAGTTTATTATTTCACCCGGAAGTTCATCGAGAAGCTTACTCTATATGTGTGTGTGTGTGTGTGTGTGTGTGTGTGTGTGTGTGTGTGTGTGTGTGTGTGTGTGTGTGTATTCGGATGAGTCATTTCACTCGGCATTATATTCTCGCCCACCTTATTATGTTGTCCAGAGGTTCATCAAGAACCTTACTCATATATGTATTCGGTCGAGTCATTTCGCCTGGTATTATATTCTCGCCTAGTTTATTATTTTGTCTGGAAGTTCATCGAGAAGCTTACTCATATATATGTTTAAACATGTCATTTTGCTCGATGTCAATTACGAAAAATCTCTCGGAGCATGGAACATGAACATATCAAGGTGTTCACTGTCTCCGTAAAGTTGTCGATGACTCTGGAGAGGTGCTAAGTCACGTAAAGTAATAGGTACCATTTAACACTACTTTGAATGTTTTTGGACATGCTATTTCTTTAAGATGACACAAAAATGGAACACATGGATGCATGTTTAATCAAATTGTATTAAGAGATATTTTAGAATTTCTCGATTAAGTTGTCAATGATCTATGAAATTTGGAGGGGGTTTGGCAGCTAGATAACCGCCTGCAGCTATATGGCTAAGAGTCTTCACAATACGAGTGACAAATGTTTCTCCAAATGCAAGAGAGTCAAGATAAGTTCTTCGTTTAGCTTCACCTCGCTCGCCTTCCCCCACCTTATAGGACTATAGCTCAGATCGAACAATGTCTCGCTCGGCTTGGAGAGTAGCTCATTCAGGTTTTATTTGATCTATCTCTGCTAGTAATAATCATATTTGTGCATCTTGGACTCTCAACTTCTCCTTATTAGTCAATAACAAAGAATCCTTAGTAACTAACTCTTGGGTTAGTTCAAGAGATCTGGATGCATGGGATGATTTTAGTTCTTCTAGTAATGTAGTTTGGAGAGCTAAATCTGAGAGAGCTTTCTCTTTTAGGGCCCTCTCCACTTGAAGCTTGGACTCACTACTTAGTAACTAAAGCTCTATGTTCTTATTGTCCGTCTCTTGGGATTGTAGCAATCGGTGATAGTTTTGCATAGTTTTCTCCATGCCGGTGATAAGGTCAGCTTGTGCCTCTATTTTTCCTTGTAATGGACCATTTTATCACTGGGAATAGTAGGGGCACTCTGCAACTCTTCCACTCGATCTTTTAAAACTTTGTTAGCTCTTTCCAAGTCCATAGCTAGTTGACCCAAATGTAAGCTTAAAGTATAGAACTGGATAAAGTAATAATAGAATTATACTTTATAATAATGAGCTAAGAAAATTTAATCAAAAAGTTATTGTAGTGGCATTATGGTTGTGTTCATCATCATGCTCGAAAATTGTATTTACATTTGTTTCTATGCTTGCAGCAATGATTCAGCCAATGGACCTTTCAGCTTAAACATCCCATATGGTAGATGGGAGGTAGGATCTAATCCTTGTTGGGATGGTAACCCATGGGATTGCTTAAAGAGACATGGAGAACTAGTTGAGGTTGTAGGCCCTGGAGGAAGTGCAATGCAAAGTTTGGGTGAATGCGATGGAGCAAGAGATGGTTGGGTGGAGGATGTTTGCTCAGTTACCTCAAGACTTTGCTCAGATGTGGGTCTTTCAGGCACCCAAGGGGTGGATCTCCTATAAGGGGTCTGCCACGTGCGAGGATTAGTTGAGGGAATAGTTAAGGCTTGTAGGAGAGTTGGTGTAGTTGTAGAATCTGGTGTTGTCTCGATGGGACAAATGGCTAGGGGAATCACATGAGATATAGGGATAAGGAGGCTTGGCCTCATCATAACAATTGTAAAATGAGAACAACTATGTTTTGGAGACCCATGCTCTTTACCTTGATCATAAAAAATCTCAGCCAAAGTGATGGGAACTTGTTCAACGATGGGTATCGCAAGTAAATTTGTGGGCACGAAGCCTCTATTCAGGGCTTTTTGCGCCTAACAATGAAAGGATTATCCGGTTCTGAGGAGCTAGAAGATGGCTCTCGTATTGGCTTAGTTGAAGGGAGTAGACCAATGGATGAAGAAGTTTGATTAAGTTGATGCTCCTTCAATAAATCTTCTCGTAACATATTTAAAATCACTCTCGTTAATTGAGTATTTCTATACAAAAAGCTAGCAGAATAGCCTCAGCTATGAAAATAAGTAAAGATTAAAACTTATATAATAAAAAATCAAGAAAAGACAAATAATTATTTTCCACTCACCAAAAGAAGCACTCAGTTCTAAGTCGATCAGAGGAAGTCCAAAAGTAAATAATAAGTCTTCTATGGTTAATGTAGGCAAGTTGAACTTGGCAACTTTTAGTTTCCTTATAGAGGCACAAAAGATTGAATCTGTGGTGATATTACCAAGTCGAGTATAGCAGAAAGACTCTGTTGCTAGGTTACAGGATAAGGTGGAGGAAAGGGAAGGCATTCGAAGAAATATTTATCTCTTCATTCCCCTTGTGATGGACCTCTATTGAAGAAAATCGTCTTAGGACGAGCTTGGAATTTAAATAGACCATTCTCTATTTGATGGGGATAGAAAAATAGTGGAATAGACGAGGGGTAAGGGGATATTGAGTAAGCGAAAAATAATAACAACACCACTTAGAATGTTAAAGGATTGGTGAATAAGTTGGTGTAGTGGAAGGTTAAAGTATCAACTAACATCAACAAAGAAAGGATGCAAAGTAAATCGAAGGCCCGATTTTACATGTTTCCTGAAGATGGCAATGCTTTCTGATGGAGGACGATGAGGACGGTCTTCTGGGTAGGAATGGATATATAGGAAGGAATGTCGTGATTTATATTGAGGTCGTAAGCATCGTTGAGGGTGAAATTGGAAGAACACTGAGTATACCACTCATTATTCTCTTACATCTTTAAGAGAAAGAATCTCTAAGGTCAAAGAGGAGAAGAATAGAGAGTCGGAGGAGAAATGATGAAGTCTTACGGTTTTGGCCGAATGTTTATAAGAATTCTTCAAAAATCTAATTAAAGGAGACCATTAGATCATAACAGTATAAAAGGCGAGATTAACTAAGGACCATTTAATGATTGGATAAGGCGGTGGGCATAGAAAAATGGGTGCATGTTACGAACCGAAAGTGTACATTTATGTCGTCAGTAATAAAAGAATATCGAATCCACAGGGACTGGTTATAAGCACTAAGATGTCTCAAAAGCAAATTAGCTAAACAATCGTGAAGAGGTTATATGTCTTAAGAAACAACTAAAGATTAGAAGTCAAAGTTAAATGTAGAAACTTAGTTTTGTGAAGGTTCTAGGAGATTTGAATTTTTAGTGATACTCATTAATGTAAAGTGATCTACAAATCCTATCCTCAATTGAAATGTGTTTGCAAGAAGTCACCGGTTATTTCCTACAGAAAACACCGTTCAAGGACTCATATCTAAACCTTAAGCAATCAAATAGTTATGATCCCTATGAAACCCGTTTAATGGGACAACCCTATCACGACGCCTCACGGTCATACAATATAGAAATATCATCACTAATCAATCCACAATAAGATATAGAATTCAACATATCAATCCGTCCTACTTCTTTGTAGATCCCTGCTTCATCCCCTCAAAGTAATCCCCTAAATGCCCGTTTAATGGGGCAGCCCTGTCACGACATCCCGCGGCAATACAATCTAGAGAATTCTTCTAAAAGATTCCACAAGAAATACAAACAACCAATCAAGAATGGTATTAGGGCACAAAACACAACAATCCATAAAAGATTGATTGATACAGAACATAACAACATCCTTGAATCAAGAAGTTGGCAAATCCATGAATCTTACATCAATTTACATCACCAATACTCCCTACATCCTAGAACAAAGGGATCTACTCCATTGAAAATAGGAAAAGAACCGAAGACGAGAGGATTGAAGATATTCTAATCCAAATCAAGAAAATAGAAAGGAACGCTTATCTTAATACGACGAGTGATCTCTGGAACTAATCTACTGCCCTTGGAGTCGAATCTTGGACGGAAACGCCTCTTAATAGGTGGAAATCACTCCCAAGAACATATCTCCCCAAAGGGAGAGCCACCCCTTTCAAAGAGGGGGAAACCCTTTATATAGAAAAGGGAATTTGGGTGCCACACGACCCAGGACACGGTCATGTGAGATTCACACGGCCAGGGCGCTCCTCCTCTCAACCAAGGTCACACGACCGTGTGACTCTCAATCGACCATGCCATGTTCTACTTCTGCCTACTTATACGGTTGTGCAAATCCACACGACCTAGCCAATTTCTATCTCTGGAAGTGTTGCACGGTCGTGTGGCACACACGGTCATGCCTTTTTTGGCTCTGGAAAGGCTGCACGGTCGTGTGGCACACACCGCCATGTACTGCCTGGCTTGAAAAGGTGGCACAACCATGTAAGCTTCACACGACCAAGACACTCTCCCTTGCTATTGATGCTACACGACCCTGTCATCACCACACGGCCAGGGCCATTCCTCTTTGCAAGGTCGTGTGGCACACATTGCCAAAGTTGTTTTCCTCCGTTTGATCATAGAATTGGCTATGAACATCAATTCTTCTCCAAATTTGACTCCTAAAAGCATAAAACACACAAGAGCAGCTCTCCGAACAAAGAAAAGTATTTATGCCAAAAGTAAAGTAAAGATCATGAAAGTGCATAGCTAAAGCATGTATAAAATATAAGAATGTTCGTCAAAACATGCTAAACAAGTGTATAAATTCTACGCACATCACATCCACAGACTTAAACTTTTGCTTGTCCTCAAGCAAAATGTCGCAATCAAGATTCATGTATTCAATAATGCATCATATGTTGGCGCTGGGATTTTGTTCTGTGTAAATCCCCTGTACAAAAATTTGTACAAGGACAGAACTATTCCTAGCAAACCATTTGCTTGATCAGACATGTGTTTGATCAATCAAGCAAGTTCTTGATTGATCAAAGTGCACCTTGATCGAAGCACAAGATCGCTGGCCTCTTGTATTGGTATTCAAAATCGATACGTAAAATCGATACGAAGAAAACAAAACTAGTTGCGTTGCGGAATAAATAACTAGTTGTACCTTTCTTTGTAGACAAAGACCTCTTGATCTTCTGCTGTATTCCTCTCCTCTTCTTGGACGTTGTGTGGGCAATGATCTACCAAGACAAACCACCCGAACCTTCTTTTGTTTCCAAGCCGCCTACCACCAAAAGATGCAAAGAAAAGGGGTGCCTCCTCCTTCTTCTTCTCCTCCAAACCGCCGACCACCTAGGGTGGTTCTTCACTTCTTCTTCTTCTCCTCCAAGATCTGGCCACCAAGGGAGATATGCGCCGGCCCTAGAGGGAGGAAAGGGAGGAAGAGATGAGAAGGTGGAGCACCGACCCTAGGAGAAAAGAAAAGAGAGAAAAGAAGAGATGAGGTGCCGACCACAAGTAAGGGAAAACAACTCAAGAGAGATTAGGTTATGGTGGCATGGCCTCCTCCCTTTTTATAACCCTTGGCACCAGATAAAAGAGGAGAAATATTAACAGAATTTTTGTTTAGAAAAAATCTCTAGAAAAGAATTAACATAATTTTTTTTAGAAAAAATTCTTAGGAAAGAATTAATATAATTTTTTTTAGAAAATTTCTAAGAAAGAATTAACATAATTATTTTTAGAAAAATCTCTAATTCTGTTGAGAAAAAATCTCCCTTTTACAAATCTCTTTTTTTTTTTCTTTTCTTTTCTTTTGGTTTGGCTAGCCCCTTGCTTGGGCACCAAGAAAGGCTTGGCTGACCTCTTTCTTGGGTAGGAAACAAAATCAAATGAGTGAATGCGAGACTATGTAGAGGCTACAATAGGGACCGAGAGGAGGAATTGGTTTTAGCCTCCTGATGGACTTGAGCTTCCTGTGTTCGACCCGAACACCCAACTCAAGTTCATCAATAATAACTCATACCACTAAAAAGTTATTATTGAACTACTACACCAATCTCATATTACAATATGAGCTTCTTCTTATCATGAGTGTGTTAATCTCCCTATGTTTAAGATATCGTATGCCCGTTAATTAAATGAGTTACTGACAACTCACTTAAATAACATCTTGCTCCAAGAGTAGTACCACTCAATATTATTACCATGTCGGACTAAGTCCACCTGCAAGGTTTACATGATAAACCTTATGAGCTCCTCAAGGGGACATCATCAACCTAAATAAATAGGACACAATTTTCTTTTATAATCAACAACACACCGTATAAATAGCACTATCTCCCAACTCATCGGGCCTATTGATTTAACGAATAAATCTCACCCATTGATAAGTCAAAGAAATAAATACTAAGTGTATGTGCTTATTATTATATCGAGATTAAGAGAACACACATCTATAATAACAGAGGTTCTATTCTTTTATGCAGTCAGTATAAATCGAACAACGTCAAATGGTCCTGCTCAATACAGACATAGTGTACTAGTGTAATTTTATAGTCATGACAGACTAATACCAAATTACACTATAACCATTCCAATGGTTTGTCCCCATCCATCTCGGTCGTGAGCTACTATTTATAATTTATAAGGAACTGATAACATGATCTTATCTGTGACACCATACATCATGTTATCTACAATATAAATTAAATGGACAACTGTATTAACATACAAATATAAAATGCAACATTTGACCAAAATGATTCTCATTTCAAAATATAAATGTTCATACAAGAAGCTAGGCTTTTAGTATATATCCTAACATCATAATCCTTAGTGCACTTTCCTAACTTTATCAAAAAGTTTCATTAATAAGCATGATCATAGAAATAAACCAAGTATGCCTTAAGCACAAGTCTCTTGTGCACTGTGTAAATAAGTAACTCAAAACCCTTCAAGTTTCAATCTTTGTCCTAGTCAAGTTGTCATCCAATTGAGTTCTTAATGTTTTCGGTAATAGACACATACCTACCACACACTTGGTTAATATTTCTGAATCAACCCAGGGTCTCAAAGGCGTGCTCGATATCAGGAGAACCATAGAAGTCATTTCCCCAGTAACCTAACTCGATCTCAAAGGGGTGACTTGCTAGTTTCCACTCATGACAACTATTTTTTATATCCCTTTTTTTCTCAACACTTTTTTCTTCTTTTTTTTTTTCATCATCATGCACCTTTTTTACAATAAATGATTGCATTGTGCAACACTTAAACACATAAGTTCATAGGCACAAAAGTTGGGATATTTTGATTTTTCCAGATGAGCTTTCAAGATTCGAGCCTCATCCAGTAACTAAATGAAGTTTGAGAAATAACCATGGAAACCAAGTACTAAACAAATAGGATGAATCATGACTGTTTCAATGATATCAACTATTCAAGCTCAAGTAAAGTGAAGTGAAAGTAAGATTTTTAAGGTTAAGTCAAAACTCAAACTTATTTCTATATGATATTTAGCTCACATCATGCTACTTAAGATAGAAAAAAGAGGTACACTAAACATACCAGCATCATTTACAATATCATGAATCAAGATAAAGAACATGCTAACAATTTTACTTTTGAACAAGTAAGCATAAAAGTGAGGATTGATGTTTTCTTCAATAGGAATGTCACAGAATTTTTCAAAAGATAGTCAAATGACTATCAAAAACAATCCAAGCAAAGTAAAACAAATGCAAAACTAAAAACTGAAAGTGCAAAAAACTGGAAAAAAAATGCAAAAAATTTTCAGGTTACAGACCACCCCCCCCCCCCTCCCAAACTTAAACTTTTCATCGTCCCGATGAAATCAAAATGGTGGTAGAGGTGGAAGTTCAGGAAACTCAGGAAGGGGAAAAGGAAAAGAATTAATAAACCATTTTACTTCATCTCTACAAAATTTATGATATTAAAACAATTTGTTTAAGTCATCTTGTAAATATCTCATAAAGCTTCGAAAATCTTCATTAAATTCCATTTGAGCTCTATAAGAATTCATGATTATAGAAATCTTGTCACACAGTTATCTTTCACTTTTAAAATATTCTTGCAATTTTTTAAATTGTCCCTCTTCCATGTGTTCTCTACTTGTAAGAATTTTGCTAGTCAAGTCTAAGTCATTATGAATATTGTCCAAAACAGAATGAAGTTCTTGAAAATTAAAATTATGGACCTCATGACTAACCGAAGCAACATTTTTTGAAACTAAAGTTGACAATGGATTAGATTGCTGAATAGCTAATATTAAATGCCAATTTTCCTTAACACGAACGATAGTGAGATCATGATTGGGCAATCTTAGAGGGAAATTGTTCTTAATAAGAAGACTATATCCATGTTCTTCACGCCTTATTATCTTTATTGCTAAACATGAATTCAAGTCTAATCTATAGGAATTATCAATCATCTCCAATTCATCTAGATCACACCCTAACACTAAAGCTATCTGAGTTAACAACCCTCCTAAAACAATAGGTGTGGTAGAATATGATTTTCCCAATTTTACTAAATGTTTAAGAAATAAATAACTAGAATTAATTGCAACATTTTCAACCATTTGTTGGACCGAAAGCGCTAGAGGGGGGGGGTGAATAGCGCTTGTGGCTTTCACTCTTTTCGAATTCGTAAAACTATCGAGTTATAAAGCAGCAGAATAAAATAAAGAGCACACACAAAAGCACACCAAGATTTACTTGGTTCGGAGCCTAAGGCGACTCCTACTCCAAGGCCCACGCTCGTTGAGCGTTTACGCTGGGCAACAACTATAATCACAAAAAAGTATTACAAACTAAGTACAATTATGAACTGAAATAAACTTTATACCGACAACAACTAGATTGAAACTGAAGCTCCGGGTCGTCGGGATGTCGTTGTAGCACTTCGGGATCGTCTCATAGGCAGCTTGCAGTGTAAGGATTGCTTAGAATTCATTGTCTAAGCTGCTGCTCGAAGACCCCTTTTATACAGTGCTCGAGGCGCCTCCAAGCCTGTCCGAGGCACCTCCAGGGCGCCGAGTCGCACGCGTGGATCAACTCTGATCTGGTCTCACCTTATCCCATTGAAGGCGCCTCCAAGATGCTCCAAGGCGCCTCCAACGCCTGGTCTAAGGCACCTTCAGCTTCCTCTGAGGCGCCTTTAGCACCTTTGGACAGCTGGCTTCGGCTAGCACCCGAGGCGCCTCAAAGCCCCATGGAGGCGCCTCAGATACTATTCATCCTAGGTTAAATGTGCTCCTTTATTCCTGCAAAATGTGTTAGTCCCAAACACAAACCCTGCAAAACAAAGTTAGCACAGAAATATGATAAATGATATTGACAATCAACGGACTGTCTGGGTCTGACTTCGGATTTCTAACCGGAAACTCTAGGTCGACCCGACGCTTTTATTCCCTCTACGGGGAACACATCCTCACCTACTCCACTCAGGAGATTTACCTGTTGCCAGTGCGATCCTCCAGATCGACTGGACTTTTTCTCAACGTTTGAAGCTTCCTGACATTCTGCTGGACTTCCACTTCCCGGCTGGTCCAGTCTTTCACCTGGTTTGCGACACCAGGACTTTCCACCTAGGGTTACCCACCCCAGGACTTTTTTCTGAAGTTCTCGACCCGCCAAGACTTTCCGCATAGGGTTACCACCCCCTAGGGTTTTCCACCTGCCTAACCGCAGCTAGGACTTTTGCCTAAGTACACTTAGGACTTTTCTGTAAACTTGTTCAATATATTAGATAACAATTAAACTTAACTTTGAATCCCTTTGCCATTATCAAAACTTGAGTTCGATCGTCGGATGTTTCCCGCACCAACACCATTGCCCATAGACAATACAAATCCATAAGTCTTACTAATCCTTCTTTGTCCTCTCTCCCAAATATAGTGTTTTTCATGACTAAATAAACATATCTGAAAATGGGATTAATAATGTGAGGAGCACAAGAATTGTGAGGGTTAAAATTTCTAGAGAGAAATTGATTGGAGGTTGGTGAAACACCGGAATCACTTTCATCCCCCCCCCCCCTTCTCTCTCTCTTTTCCATCACCGGTGCAAGGTGGAGGTTTTTACATCTGTTAAATTTCTTTCCTCCCCTTGTTTCTCTCTTTCTATTTTCTTTTTGGTTCCATTGGCCTCTCTACATTTCTACAGCCTTTGCTCAATGGGGGTTTCTAGAGGAGCTACTTTTACCGGCGGCGAACTTGCGACTTTCTTCTTCGGTCACGTGTTGCCAAAGAAGGAAATTGTTCACCTCAGGTCAAATTTTGCCAAGGATGGAAAGTCTTCAACGTCACTTAATTTCATTGATTTGAATTTAATGATTTAATTACTTGCCAAATTCATTCCCGTTGATTTGCTGACGACATTTTAATTACATTAATTACTTGGCAAAATTCTTTCCATTAGTTGGCAAATTTTGCACTGTAACTCTTGACCAAGTGGCTTGTGCTTGGATGCTAATTCATTGAGGTGTGCTTAGGTGTCAATTTTGCACCATGGGAAAAGAAAAAGGAGCTTAAATATTCTCCATTAAGTCAAGTTCGTGAATTGCAATTGGCTTTATATGAAGAGCAACGATTCAACCACATCGAAGCGGTCAACTGGGCAGCAAATGATTTTCATGAAGTGGGCAAGGAGTATGACGTGGACTCTCCAACTGGTGAGGTGGACCATTTTATGAAGGATGCTTTTGCTGATTATGCTTCAAATACCAAAAGAAATGTTGAGGTGGATGCACAAGGCAGCAAGGTGGAGGGAGTTGCTGCTGAAACCATCAACGTATGTGAACGTGCTGATGAGTTAGACAAGGTACAACAAGTTGCTGGTGAGACCACCAATGTGAACGTGCAACATGCTGATGAGGTGGACAAGGTACGACAAGTTGCTGGTGAGACCACCAATGCGAGAGAGGCTGAACCAATGGAGGGAGTGATGCCGAATCCAATACTGGTGGCTAGAGAAAAGGATAATCAAAAGGATGAGCCGCCGGAGATTGTTCCGCCTACTCAACAGGCTCAAGAGGCGCAAAAGAAGAAGACTTGGGCAAGTTTATTCAGAAACAATCGAAAGCCAACATCTGGTGTGTCTTTGGAGCAGTATGAAGCTAAAGGCGAGAGGTTATCCATTGATTTTGATGATATTGATGAAATTGAAGACTCCTTGGGGTTTTGTCTCGTCGGTTGTTTCATGGGGCAACATCCAGGGAGAAATGGAGTCTATGCGGTAGCCAACCAGTGGAAGGTGCACTATAAATTCTTTATGCATAAAAGTGGATGGGTGGTCTTCCGTTTTGATACGAAAGAGGAGCGCGACAAGGTCTTGCAGGGAGGGCCTTACTCTGCTTTTGGAGTTCCCATTTTTCTGAAGCTTATGCCAAGATGTTTTCTCTTCCATAAGGATGGCCGGCTTGTTCCAGCTTGGATACAGATCCATGGTTTGCCACCGGATTGTTGGTCACAGAAGGTCTTGAACATGATTGGTTCGGAGGTAGGGAAGCCTTTATACACGGATAGCTTAACAAGATCAAGGGAGCGACTGGAGTATGCTCGTCTTTTGGTGGAGGTTTTGATTATTGGGGATAGAATTTATGAGGTTCCTATCACACTACCTACCGGAGTGCAGCTTGATCTTCGAATCATCTATGAAATGGTGCCCGAATACTGTGAGACTTGTAAGAAGATTGGTCATCGAAAAGAAGACTGTGGCAGTCCGACTCATGCAGGGAGGGCAAGATCTAAATCAGCAGGTCATTGGGGGAGAAGGCAATCAAAACCGAGATCCAGAAGTCGGGCATGGTGACCAAGACAACAACCGCAAAATATTGAGGCTCCAGTTGCACAACATGATTTAGCAATTGTGGTTGTACCTAATCCTCAGCCTGTGGCAGTTGTACATCCCTTAGATCAAGACGAGGTGGATGCACAAAATGCACAACATGAGGATGCAGCGAACGCCGAGGAGTTGTCTACTATACCGGAGGTTTCAAGTAGCAAGGAGGCCTCTTCTTCATCAACGGATCATAGGTCTCAAACAGATAGTGGCGGTGTGACTCAATCCTCGGCGACATCATCTTCGGCACCATCATCCACGGCTGCATCCGTAACATTGGGATCGACTTCTTCATCATCGTCTCAGGTTGATCCTGTGAGACATAAAGGGAAGAGCAAGGAAGCGACTGGAAGTACAGTGCCCCTACAAAGTGGACGACAACTACGGGTCCGAGCAGCCCGAGCGGATGGTGTCAAATGAAGGTAGCGGCATGGAACATTAGGGGCTTCCACAAGCCCCTAAAACATGGGGGAGTGCAACACCTCCTCAGGCATAAAGACATCCAAGTACTCGCTCTATTGGAGACGAAGCTGAAAGAGGAATCTCTAGCTCCAATAATCCAACGACGTTTCGTAGGTATGGGTTGTGCGCATAATTTTAATATGTCTAACAATGGTCGTAATTTGCTTCTGTGGGATTTACAAAAGATAGACATGAAGGTTCTTAAGACAACGGATCAGATCATTCATTGCCGAATTAAATGCAACATATCGAGAAGGAGTTTCTTGGTGACGATGTTTTATGGACTGCATTCGATTGTCACTCCGATGCCGCTATGAGAAACACTAGAGGAGCTTAGTGCCGCTATTTCTGAACCTTGGATGATAATGGGAGATTTCAATTCTATATTATCTATACAGGACAAGAAAGGAGGCTCACAGGTCACCAACCATGAAATGAGGGATTTCCAACACTATGTGCAAGCATGTGAACTGGTGGACCTTCGTTCTATTGGATGTCAGCTTACTTGGACAAATGGTACGGTCTCCTCCAAATTGGATAGAGTTTTGGTTAATTCCTACTGGTTGATGGCAGAATTTGATGCATATGCGGAATTTACGGCACCTAGATGTCTCTCGGATCACTCTTGTGGTATAGTGCACACATTGGCGAAAGATCGGCCTTCAAACCAGCCTTTCAAATTCCTAAATATGTGGACTCTTCACGAGGATTTTCATTCGATGGTGAGGGACTCTTGGACAGTGCCGACCGAAGGACATGCTCAATTTGTACTCAAGTTAAAGTTGACACGGTTAAAGGGCCGATTGCGAGAATTGAATTAGGAAAAATTTGGGCACATCTCGGAGAGGGAAAGAAGAGCAAATGCAGAATTAGAGAAGATGCAAAGAGATATATTAGATGGATGGGCTGCCCCTATGGAGTATATACAAGTTCGGCAAAGAGCAACACTTCTTGCGGAGGCGGAAAAATATTTCTACCAACAAAGGGCAAAGAATATGTACCTTAAAAGTGCCGACAAATGCACTAAATTTTTTCATGATATGGTGAAGAGGAACAACAAGAGGACTGCTATTATCACACTCACCAAAAGGGATGGGGAGCAAACATCGAGCATTGGGGAGGTGGCGGAGGAATTTGTAAGCTTCTTTCATGACTTACTTTGCAAAATTGAAACATGCAGCCCTATGGACAGCAGTAATATCCCTGGAAGAAAGCTAACTGGATCCCAATCAGAAGGATTGATAAGGGCGGTGGGTGAGGAAGAGATCAAAGAAGCTCTACACGACATTGGATGCGACAAGGCACCGAGTCCGGATGGCTATGGGGCGAAATTTTTCACTTCATCGTGGGGCATTGTAGGTTTAGATTTTGTGGCAGCAGTTCAAGAGTTCTTTCGAGAAGGAAAATTGCTTAAACAATGGAATCATACACTGACCACATTAGTGCCAAAGGCGGATCATGCCCCGGGGGTGTCGGATTATCGGCCTATCTCATGCTGTAATGTTTTCTACAAGGTAATATCCAAGATCTTGGCGAGTCGATTAGCTTCAATTTTGGGCTTCTTGTTGGATCCGGCTCAAGTGGCACTTGTGCAAGGAAGATCGATAGGAGACAATATTAATTTGACCCAAGAACTCCTACGAAAGTATGCTCGAAAAAGAATATCACCAAGGTGTATGATCAAGGTTGATTTGAGGAAGGCATTTGACACGGTGGATTGGGAATTTCTTATGGCGGCACTCGTTGATTTTGGTTTTCTCCAACGGTATTGTGGTTGGATTAGAGAATGTGTAACTACGGCCTCCTATTCAATCTCCCTCAATGGTGGCATCTATGGATACTTTAGTGGACGACGCGGTTTGAGGCAAGGTGATCCTTTATCTCCTCTCTTATTTGGTTTATGTATAGAAGTGCTTTCAAGAAGACTGCAGGCCGCTTGTTCGTCACCCTCATTTCGACATCATCCTATGTGCAAAGAGGTCGGCATCACCCACTTAGCTTATGCCGATGATTTGATGCTGTTTGCTCGAGCGGATGAAACCTCCATCAAAGTGTTAGCGGGTTGTTTGGAACAATTTGGTTGTGAGGCAGGGCTTAAGGCAAATCCATTGAAATCTCACATATATATGGCCGGGGTGGATGTGGGGGTGAAGGGTCGGCTCCTACAGATAACTGGATTTCAAGAAGGTACTTTTCCATTCCATTATTTGGGTATTCCATTAGCGGCGGAGAAGTTGCGGATTGCCAACTATGACCCCCTACTTGAGGCTATTACAAAGAAAATAAATTCTTGGCCAAAACATACACTATCATATGCGGGGCGGCTTGAATTGGTCAGATCGGTGCTACAAGGTATAGAATTTTATTGGCTTTCTTTACTTCCTATACCTGAAGGAGTTATTGAAAAAATTAAGGAAATATGGCGAATGTTTGTATGGTCTACTAAGTTCCCTCCAATTGCATGGGACACTTTTAGTCTTTCTAAGCATGGTGGTGGATATGACCTCCGAGATCTGAGCACATGGAATGAAGCTCTATTAAACAAAACTCTTTGGGAAATCCAATCAAAGACGGACTCGCTTTGGGTAAGATGGGTTCATCATCACTATATTAAAGGGGTTGCTTTTTGGCAAAGGAAGACAAAGGCTTCAGACTCGCCACTTATTAAGAGACTTGTGCAAATTCGGGACAAGATTCAAGTCACCATGAATGGGAATGGGGCAGCAAATATGCAGTTTGATCCTGTCTGAGAAGCTGGACAAGACGGAGATCCGAAAGAAAGAAACCCACCGCGCTAGTGAAGAATGATGTTCACAGAATATCGATCCAAGAAACCCAAAGCGGATCGGGAGAAATAGAGTCACCGCAAGTCCTCCTCGCACGAAGACCCGATGACGAAGAAGAAATTCAACTCTGAAGAGAAGAGAACCCAGATCCGAAGCTTCCGAGACTTCCTGCGCACAAGAGACCAACCAACACTATCGTCAGTGACCTAAGACCGGGGTGGGAATCCCTGGCTAGGCCCTCCGACGCTCAAGTTAGTGATCTCTCTTAGTGTGGAAGAAGGAAGAAGGAAGAAGCTAGATGAAAAGTAGCTGGAAATTAGGGTTATGAATGTGTGCAATGATGTGAACTTACCTAGCCAACGGAGAGGATTCCCCCTTTTATACCACTTCATATAACCTCCGTAGTCATGAAGTGGACCCCGGTTTGTTAGAGTTTGTTCTGAGATGACGTCAGCTGTCTACTTGTAATAAATGACTTTTAAGGAATCTTTCCTTTACCCCAGATGTACCTCCTTTGTCGTTTAGCACCTGCAAAATAATCTAAAAGCACATTTCCCGCCAAGATATATAACGCCTGTCATATGATTACATATTGCAGATATTATCATTAATTAGCCTATTTGAAATATTTATCTCTATTCTTCCTCATGAGACTTTTGTCCGCGCCATTCTATGTTATCTATCCTACCTAGCAATAGGCCATATTTTATCAAGTATTTTTCCAAGGTGTTGGTCGACCTGGCTGGTATTAACCTTAGGATGTATCGTGATCGATACTATTCTACATGCTTCAGCATTATCTCCCGACCGATATTAGCCTACCTCCTTTAAGGTGTATAGCTTTTCCTCCTGGGAAGAATATTTCGGTCGATATAGACTTACTTCTTATATCCCGGCCGATATTAGCCTATCTCCTTTGAGGTGTATAGATCTTCCTCCTGGGAAGCATATTTCGATCGATATAGACTTACTTCTTATGTCCCGGCCGATATTAGCCTGCCTATATAGATCTTCCTCATGGGAAGCATATTTCGGTCGATATAGACTTACCTTTTATGCACCGGCAGATATTAGCCTTCCTCCTTTGAGGTGTATCGGCCGATATTAACCTACCTCCTTTGAAGTGTATAGATCTTCCTCCTGGGAAGTATATTTCGGTCGATATAGACTTACTTCTTATGTCACGGCCGATATTATCCTACCTCCTTTGAGGTGTATAGATCTTCCTCCTGGGAAGAATATTTCGGTCGATATAGACTTATTTCTTATGTCCCGGCCGATATTAGCCTGCCTATATAGATCTTCCTCCTGGGAAGCATATTTCGGTCGATATAGACTTACTTCTTATGCACCGGCCGATATTAGCCTTCCTCCTTTGAGGTCTATCGCCCGATATTAACCTACCTCCTTTGAGGTGTATAGATCTTCCTCCTAGGAAGTATGTTTCGGCCGATATAAACCTAACTCCCCCTTTGAGGTATGTCCCGACCGATATTAGCCTAACTCCCCCTGGGAGGTATGTCCCGGCCGAGATAAACCTAACTCCCCCTGGGAGGTATATCCCGACCGATATAAACTTAACTCCGCTTGGAGATATATCCCGGTTGATATTGGCCTATCTTCTTGGTTTCCTTACCCCCTTTTCTTTCTTTATCAGGGACCCACAAAACCTAACCCATATCACTAGCCTTCCCTTCAAGTCTAGTCGAAGGAGGTGTAGACAACTGACTAGACCTAAGTCTGGTTTTGTCTTTTCCTACCTGTGACTCTGCTTCAGATATTGAAATGACCTCATAGATTTTGTGTACAACCGTCTCACTAAACCAAGTATAGTGATCCTGTGAGCCTTTTGATCCTTTAAATAGGGTTACAACCTTCTCTTCATCCGCCACCCATCTCAGTTCTTTTCATTCCTTGCTGCCTTTTATTGCTAAGGTTATGGTCTCGGATCCTCCTCTTTGGGGGCGACTTTTGCCGGACAAGGTGAGATCTATATATGAGTTTATTGGGATTTTTGCTCCGGCTACCTCTAGGGTTCAAGGGATTGTCTTAAGAGATGAAGCTTCACAACTCAGACTTTCCATCCAAAGATGTCGATGCTCTGAAGGACTCAAGAAACTTCAGAGAGATTTTTGCTACTCATAGAGGGGCAGCCAAATGACCGAGGGGTGTTGTGTGAAGGGCACAGCACATGTTACCCCTGGGCTATACCTGGTTGCTTCACTTGCCGAGCTTTAGGGCTTGAGAGGGGAAGTGGTTTTTACATTTACTTTTCCATCATGGTCTGTATGGACCTTTCTCCTTCCCCCTGCCCTTGAGTTTTTCTACTTTGTTGCTTTCTTCGTCCCTGGCAGAATATTGCCACTTATGTGCCTTGACAAGCCTGGGCGAAGTGAGATATTTCCATCTCTGCTCCATGGTAAGTTTGAATCCAATGGGACTAAAATTTTCTAAGCGTTGTAAGAGCTTGTGTTTGTGAACTTTGTTATTTGTCTGAGGCTTACTGTTCTGAGGGAAAATGTAATATTATGTACTTGATCAGATTCTAAGTGTAACAACAGACTCTTGTATTGAATTAAATGATTCTATGGAGTCCTTCTATAATTTACAAGAATAAATATAATGTTGTATTCATTATCTCTCTGCGTATCCTATGTGTCATTAATCATGACCGAGGCTGTTTTAATTGTTGGCATACTTCTATATCATGACTAATATTATGTCAGCCAACATTGTTTCGTTGCTTGACATCAATATTATACCTTCCCAGCATAACCAAAGTCATATCGGCTAATATAAAATTATTTCGATCAATATTAATTTGTATTTCATACGGACGTTAATTCAAAATCTGTCATTCGCCTAAATCTCCATCCTTAAATGTTTTTGTCCTTAGCTTGGACTTTAGTCAAGAAAATCAGTCCTTTTCGCTTTTTCATGTCCAGTTAATCACGTCTTCTTTCGAAGCTTCCTAGCTGGTGATTGTCTTTTCTTCAGGTGAGAGAATGTTAGAAGCGTACCCTGAGATGCTACCAACCCCAGCGTGATCCGACCTATCACATCTGATATAAATGTTTTTATCATGGTGTGACACATACTTTTTCTAACCGCCACGTCACGTGGGTCTTTTGCCTTTCTATTGTGATCCTCAGCGTCTGCTGCAATAAAAGTGTTTTGATCTGACGATGGTTGTGTGCTTTTCAAACCCTAAACCCTTCGTCTCCTTTTAAACTTTGTCCCTTCTTTTTTCTTCTCTAGAGTTCTTTTCTTGTTGCTGCCTTCGACTAGACCCCGTGCTCACCGTTTCTCGACGATCCCCTTTCTTGTCTTCAGTAAGTAATCTATTGTTTCACTAGCCTATATGTAACGACCCACCTTCTACTGACTAGGCTGTGAGGCCGATCGCTACATTATGCTGTGCTAAATTACTATTGCGGAAATCTGGATTGATTAAAATTTTACTAAACTGATTACTGTAAAATCTGAACTTAATATTCTAGGTGTACCTAGGAGTTGTACACATGCTAGGGAAGATAATCTATGCCTCTCGGATGTCCTGCTAGCTGTAATCAGGCATTTCAATCGATCCATGAATCGATTGGGCTGTCGGATCGATCCAGTGATCGATCCAACTTGATACTGGCACGGAGAAAAGCTCTGGATCGGTCGGCTGACCGATCCAGTGGCTATATGCTTCTGTATGCAGCTGGATCGGTCTACCGACCGATCCAGGAGTACACTGATCGGTCAGCCGACCGATCCAGTGGCTCGATCGGTCGGTGAGCTTCTGTACTCTCTGTTCACATCTAGATCGGTAGGTGACCGATCCATAACAGACGCTAACTCTCTGTTCGCGATTGGTCACCGACCGATCCAGTGGCACAACCTAATTCTGATCGATCTGTAGATCGATCTGGGTTTCTGATTTCGAATCAGAACCCCTGATTTCAGCACTATTTCGTGCCCAACTCATACACATCAAGTCTATAACAGCTAGAAACATTTTTAACATGTATTAGCTAACATTTTAAACATGATATCATGCATGGTTCACTAATTCATGGCATGCAAATGTACTATGTGTAGAATAATAAGGTTCTAACAGTTAACTAATTTTGCTGAAAGTTCTAATGCATAAATAAAGCTTGTTAGATCCCTAAGATCTTTTATTCCAAGTTCCTTCCACACACATCTTCATCGCATTGTCCTCCAGCCTCCGCTAGTCCATTTTCCCTTTACCTTTATCTGCAGTATAAGGAAAAAGTATCTGTAAGCTAAAGCTTAGTAAGAAACCAGCTACCTCACAAAACATGCACACGATGCAATTTATGTTTTGAAAACATGCTATTTGAAATACGTACTGAACATAAATAAGCATGACATAGCAAAGTTACTAAGCACAAATACTGAAACATAGCATGCATATCAAAATCTAAGCATGGAGCTAACTCATGGTATCAGTCAGGAAGAACTAAACTGAAACTGAAATTGAACTAAACTAAGCTGATACTGAATTAAATCCTGATCACATAGGTGACTGAGAGTTTTGAAAACTGTATACATAAGTAGATTAAAATAATAATCATGCTGCTGAGGGCCCTGGCAACTGTACGTGCTGTGCGCGCACCCCTAGCTAGACCCGGGATTGCAAGTTCCAAATCTATTAGGGTTTACTAGGTTATCTGAACCTAGGGACGACTGTGGGAGTCCAACCCAATGGATATCTGATCCAGTACAGTGCCACTGCTGAAAATAAAATACTGAATAGCTGTACTGTTTTATTTAGCCGTTTCTAGGTTATCTGAACCTAGAGCTAGGTTGTCTGAACCTAGAGGCGACTGTGGGAGCCCACCCATTGAACATCTAGTCCCATGAAAGATGTAATAAAGCTAATTAACTGGATCAATACGTCTATACGGCATTTGACTGAGCTGAATAAATGCCCACTGAATCAAAAGCTATCCTAATCTTTTTATCGAGCATTTGGTGTGCTCTAACTCTCCTCTTTAGTAGGGAGACCACCTCTAGGCACCCGACAACGTCTAACACCTCAACTGAAGAGGGCAAACGCGTCCGGCCCATCTAGAGGTGCTCGACTAATCCCTAAAGCTGCGAGGAGGGTTAAATACACCCTAGATGTCGACAAAAATCCGAGTATAACTAATCTAAAAGCATGCATTCAAACGGAAGCTACTTATACTGCAGGTGAGGGGTTTCTTACCTCCTATTCGTAATTTCTTACGATTCTAATCGCGAGATTTTCCCGGAGGAGACGATCCTTTCGACGATCTTCTCGCGTCTAAGCGTTCCTCTCGCGAAGGGGAACGTCCTCGTGTCGGAGATGTCGCCGGAAGGTGTCCTTGAAGCCCTAGGAAAGGAACCCTAGGTTTCTTCTTGTGGTTGGCGCCGAGAGAAGGAGAGAAGGGGGCGGCGTGGCTAGGGTGAGGAGAAGGAAAAGTCACGTTAAAAAAAATAACTCTTCACCTATTAAATTCCCTATTTATATTAAGTGGGTAATTTCAGCCCAACTCTAATATAAATTTAATTGCCTCCCTTTCCTTTCAGCACGGCCCTGCTGGGTTCAACTGGTTACTAACATTATCCGTAAACCGTAGGTCTCGGGTTCAATTCCCGCTTAGGCCGTTTTCGTTTTCTATTTGTTTTTGCTACTTCCGTTACTCTAAAAATTCTGTAAAATATCCTAAAATTTCAGAAAAATCATAGAATATTTATAAAATAGTTTTGAGAATTTTCGGGCGTTATAATCCCCCATACCTTATAAAAAGTTCATCCTCGAACTTAGAATAATTCTGGGTACTTCTGTCTCATGCTGGCTTCTGTCTCCCATGTTGCCTCTTCTGCTGTGTGACTGTGCCAAATGACTTTGACTAATGGTACTTCCTTGTTCCGCAATTTCTTAACTGCTCGGTCTATTATCTGAATAGGCCGACTGTCATAGCTGAGGTCTTCGCGGATCTGTACCGACTGGGGCTCAATCACCTGGGTGGCATCTGGGATATGCTTCTTCAGCATAGAGACATGAAATACATTGTGGACAGCTGACATTTCCTGGGGTAGCTCTAGCTCATATGCTACCTTGCCCACTCTTCTGCTGATAAGGTATGGTCCCATATATCGGGGACTTAGCTTGCCCTTCTTCCCAAAACGCATTACTCCCTTCATGGGAGCTACTCTAAGGAACACTGAATCCCCAACTGAAAACTCCAAAGGTCTGCGCCGTATATTAGCATAGCTTTTCTGGCGGCTCTGAGCTATCTCTATCCTCTGGCGGATCTGCTGTATAGCTGCTGTGGTATCTGCCACTAGATCTGTCTGAAGTTCTAGCTCTTTCTGTTTTTTTT